>NW_027268983.1:0-25000 GCF_963676685.1 Mytilus edulis
TCTCCCCTTTATACAACATACACAAAGTATAACCTACCATTACCTCAAACCTGACAGTATAAAATAAATCTTTATTGTTCACCCCCTATGAAGTCATTTGGATTGATTATCTCCCCTTTATACAATATACACAAAGTATAACCTACCATTACCTCAAACCTGACAGTATCAAACAAATCTTTATTGTTCACCCCCTATGAAATTACTTGGATTGATTATCTACCCTTAATACATTATACACAAAGCATAACCTATCATTACCTCAAACCTGACAGAATAAAACAAATCATTATTGGTTACCCCCTATGAAGTCATTTGGATTGATTATCTCCCCTTTATACAATATACACAAAGTATAACCTAGCTACCATTACCTCAAACCTGACAGTATAAAACAAATCTTTATTGTTCACTCCCTATGAAGTCATTAGGATTCATTATCTCCCCTTTATACAACATACACAGAGTATAACCTACCGTTACCTCGAACCTGACAGTATTGTTGAAGAATCTTAATAAATCATGCGTTGTGTTTTTCTATACGTTTAATCGTTGTGATAGCTAATGCACATAATATAACGTCACAGAGTAAAGCGGTATGGTAACGTTAACGTAATTTTGTACTTCGCGTATTTTCCGACATTCTTGGGGCCGACAAAAGTGCAATATGTAACGAAAATAAAAAAATGTAAATTCACAATATAGATAAATAAATTTCCGAATTTGTCTAATTTTACAATCAAGTTCGTACATATACTCATCTGAGTCGGTGATTTCCTGCTCCAGATTTTCCTCCGATGTCTGTTCCAAAAGTCTGTTATTCAGGTCAATCAATGTTTTCTGTTTCTGCGTGACAGCATCATCAAGGGCTGTCACTTCGTCAACTTCTGTGTCTGTTTTTGACTTTAACTCGTGGAATTTCACCAGTAGCTTCGTGACGGCTCCTTTGTGTCCAGCACGAACTGACTTCAGCTTTGAATCCATATATCCAAAGGTTACGGCACCATTAAATGTTGAAGAATCTTAATAAATCATGCGTTGTGTTTTTCTATACGCTTAATCCTTGTGATAGCTAATGCATATAATATAACGTCACAGAGTAAAGCGGTATGGTAACAACGTTACCATAACGTAATGTTTGTACTTCACGTATTTTCCGACAAGTATAAAACAAATCTGTATTGTTCACCCCTTATGAAGTCATTTGCATTGATTATCTCCCCTTTATACACCATACACAAAGTGTAACCTACCATTACCTCAAACCAGACAGTATAAAACAAATCTTTATTGTTCACCCCATTTGAAGAAATTTGCATTGATTATCTCCCCTTTATACAACATACACAAAGTATAACCTACCATTACCTCAAACCTGACAGTATAAAATAAATCTTTATTGTTCACCCCCTATGAAGTCATTTGGATTGATTATCTCCCCTTAATGCATTATACACAAAGCATAACCTACCATTACCTCAAACCTGACAGAATAAAACAAATCGTTATTGTTAACCCCCTATGAAGTCATTTGGATTGATTATCTCCCCTTAATACATTATACACAAAGCATAACCTACCATTACCTCAAACCTGACAGAATAAAACAAATCTTTATTGGTTACCCCCTTTGAAGTCATTTGGATTGATTATCTCCCCTTTATACAACATACACAAAGTATAACCTACCATTACCTCAAACCTGACAGTATAAAATAAATCTTTATTGTTCACCCCCTATGAAGTCATTTGCATTGATTACCTCCCCTTTCTAAAACATACACAAAGTATAACCTGCCATTACCTCAAACCTGACAGTATCAAACAAATCGTTATTGTTAACCCCCTATGAAGTCATTTGGATTGATTATCTCCCCTTAATACATTATACACAAAGTAAATATAACCTACCATTACCTCAAACCTGACAGTATAAAACAAAATCTTTATTGGTTACCCCCTATGAAGTCATTTGGATTGATTATCTCCCCTTTATACAACATACACAAAGTATAACCTACCATTACCTCAAACCTGACAGTATAAAATAAATCTTTCTTCTAATATGAAGTCATTTGGATTGATTATCTCCCCTTTATACAACATACACAAAGTATAACCTACCATTACCTCAAACCTGACAGTATCAAACAAATCTTTATTGTTCACCCCCTATGAAATTACTTGGATTGATTATCTACCCTTAATACATTATACACAAAGCATAACCTATCATAACCTCAAACCTGACAGAATAAAACAAATCTTTATTGGTTACCCCCTATGAAGTCATTTGGATTGATTATCTCCCCTTTATACAACATACACAAAGTATAACCTACCATTACCTCAAACCTGACAGTATAAAACAAATCTTTATTGTTCACTCCCTATGAAGTCATTTGGATTGATTATCTCTCCTTAATACATTATACACAAAGCATAACCTACCATTACCTCAAACCTGACAGAATAAAACAAATCTTTATTGGTTACCCCCTTTGAAGTCATTTGGATTGATTATCTCCCCTTTATCAACATACACAAAGTATAACCTACCATTACCTCAAACCTGACAGTATAAAACAAATCTTTATTGTTCACCCCCTTTGAAGTCATTTGGATTGATTATCTCCCCTTTATACAACATACACAAAGTATAACCTACCATTACCTCAAACCTGACAGTATCAAACAAATCTTTATTGTTCACCCCGTATGAAGTCATTTGGATTGATTATCTCCCCTTGATACAACATACACAAAGTATAACCTACCGTTACCTCAAACCTGACAGTATAAAACAATTCTTTATTGTTCACCTCCTATGAAGTCATTTGGATTGATTATCTCCCCTTAATACATTATACACAAAGCATAACCTACCATTACCTCAATCCTGACAGAATAAAACAAATCTTTATTGGTTACCACCTATGAAGTCATTTAGATTGATTATCTCCCCTTTATACAATATACACAAAGTATAACCTACCATTACCTCAAACCTGACAGTATAAAATAAATCTTTATTGTTCACCCCCTATGAAGTCATTTGCATTGATTATCTCCCCTTTCTAAAACATACACAAAAGTATAATCTGCCATTACCTCAAACCTGACAGTATCAAACAAATGGTTATTATTAACCCCCTATGAAGTCATTTGGATTGATTATCTCCCCTTAATACATTATACACAAAGTAATTTTAACCTACCATTACCTCAAACCTGACAGTATAGAACAAAATCTTTATTGGTTACCCCCTATGAAGTCATTTGAATTGATTATCTCCCCTTTATACAACATACACAAAGTATAACTTACCATTACCTCAAACCTGACAGTATAAAATAAATCTTTCTTGTTCAATGCCTATGAAGTCATTTGGATTGATTATCTCCCCTTTATACAACATACACAAAGTATAACCTACCATTACCTCAAACCTGAGAGTATAAAACAAATCTTTATTGTTCACCTCCTATGAAGTCATTTGGATTGATTATCTCCCCTTAATACATTATACACAAAGCATAACCTACCATTACCTCAATCCTGACAGAATAAAACAAATCTTTTATTGGTTACCCCCTATGAAGTCATTTTGATTGATTATTTCCCCTTTATACACCATACACAAAGTATAACCTATCGTTACTTCAAACCTGACAGTATAAAACAAATCTTTATTGTTCACCCCCTTTCAAGTCATTTGCATTGATTATCTCCCCTTGATACAACATACACAAAGTATAACCTACCATTACCTCAAACCTGACAGTATAAAATAAATCTTTATTGTTCACCCCCTATGAAGTCATTTGCATTGATTATCTCCCCTTTCTAAAACATACACAAAGTATAACCTGCCATTACCTCAAACCTGACAGTATCAAACAAATCGTTATTGTTAACCCCCTATGAAGTCATTTGGATTGATCTCCCCTTAATACATTATACACAAAGTAAATATAACCTACCATTATCTCAAACCTGACAGTATAAAACAAAATCTTTATTGGTTACCCCCTATGAAGTCATTTGGATTGATTATCTCCCCTTTATACAACATACACAAAGTATAACCTACCATTACCTCAAACCTGACAGTATAAAATAAATCTTTCTTCTAATATGAAGTCATTTGGATTGATTATCTCCCCTTTATACAACATACACAAAGTATAACCTACCATTACCTCAAACCTGACAGTATCAAACAAATCTTTATTGTTCACCCCCTATGAAAATACTTGGATTGATTATCTACCCTTAATACATTATACACAAAGCATAACCTATCATTACCTCAAACCTGACAGAATAAAACAAATCTTTATTGGTTACCCCCTATGAAGTCATTTGGATTGATTATCTCCCCTTTATACAACATACACAAAGTATAACCTACCATTACCTCAAACCTGACAGTATAAAATAAATCTTTCTTCTTCAACCCCTATGAAGTCATTTGGATTGATTATCTCCCCTTTATACAACATACACAAAGTATAACCTACCATTACCTCAAACCTGAGAGTGTAAAACAAATCTTTATTGTTCACCGCCTATGAAGTCATTTGGATTGATTATCTCCCCTTAATACATTATACACAAAGCATAACCTACCATTACCTCAATCCTGACAGAATAAAACAAATCTTTTATTGGTTACCTCCTATGAAGTCATTTGGATTGATTATACCCCCTTTATACACCATACACAAAGTATAACCTACCATTACCTCAAACCTGACAGTATAAAATAAATCTTTCTTCTTCAACCCCTATGAAGTCATTTGGATTGATTATCTCCCCTTTATACAACATACACAAAGTAGAACCTACCGTTACCTCAAACCTGACAGTATAAAACAAATCTTTATTGTTCACCCCTATGAAGTCATTTGCATTGATTATCTCCCCTTTATACAACATACACAAAGTATAACCTACCATTACCTCAAACCTGACAGTATAAAATAAATCTTTATTGTTCACCCCCTATGAAGTCATTTGGATTGATTATCTCCCCTTTATACAACATACACAAAGTATAACCTACCATTACCTCAAACCTGACAGTATCAAACAAATCTTTATTGTTCACCCCCTATGAAATTACTTGGATTGATTATCTACCCTTAATACATTATACACAAAGCATAACCTATCATTACCTCAAACCTGACAGAATAAAACAAATCATTATTGGTTACCCCCTATGAAGTCATTTGGATTGATTATCTCCCCTTTATACAATATACACAAAGTATAACCTAGCTACCATTACCTCAAACCTGACAGTATAAAACAAATCTTTATTGTTCACTCCCTATGAAGTCATTAGGATTCATTATCTCCCCTTTATACAACATACACAGAGTATAACCTACCGTTACCTCGAACCTGACAGTATTGTTGAAGAATCTTAATAAATCATGCGTTGTGTTTTTCTATACGTTTAATCGTTGTGATAGCTAATGCACATAATATAACGTCACAGAGTAAAGCGGTATGGTAACGTTAACGTAATTTTGTACTTCGCGTATTTTCCGACATTCTTGGGGCCGACAAAAGTGCAATATGTAACGAAAATAAAAAAATGTAAATTCACAATATAGATAAATAAATTTCCGAATTTGTCTAATTTTACAATCAAGTTCGTACATATAATCATCTGAGTCGGTGATTTCCTGCTCCAGATTTTCCTCCGATGTCTGTTCCAAAAGTCTGTTATTCAGGTCAATCAATGTTTTCTGTTTCTGCGTGACAGCATCATCAAGGGCTGTCACTTCGTCAACTTCTGTGTCTGTTTTTGACTTTAACTCGTGGAATTTCACCAGTAGCTTCGTGACGGCTCCTTTGTGTCCAGCACGAACTGACTTCAGCTTTGAATCCATATATCCAAAGGTTACGGCACCATTAAATGTTGAAGAATCTTAATAAATCATGCGTTGTGTTTTTCTATACGCTTAATCCTTGTGATAGCTAATGCATATATAATATAACGTCACAGAGTAAAGCGGTATGGTAACAACGTTACCATAACGTAATGTTTGTACTTCACGTATTTTCCGACAAGTATAAAACAAATCTGTATTGTTCACCCCTTATGAAGTCATTTGCATTGATTATCTCCCCTTTATACACCATACACAAAGTGTAACCTACCATTACCTCAAACCAGACAGTATAAAACAAATCTTTATTGTTCACCCCATTTGAAGAAATTTGCATTGATTATCTCCCCTTTATACAACATACACAAAGTATAACCTACCATTACCTCAAACCTGACAGTATAAAATAAATCTTTATTGTTCACCCCCTATGAAGTCATTTGGATTGATTATCTCCCCTTAATGCATTATACACAAAGCATAACCTACCATTACCTCAAACCTGACAGTATCAAACAAATCGTTATTGTTAACCCCCTATGAAGTCATTTGGATTGATTATCTCCCCTTAATACATTATACACAAAGCATAACCTACCATTACCTCAAACCTGACAGAATAAAACAAATCTTTATTGGTTACCCCCTTTGAAGTCATTTGGATTGATTATCTCCCCTTTATACAACATACACAAAGTATAACCTACCATTACCTCAAACCTGACAGTATAAAATAAATCTTTATTGTTCACCCCCTATGAAGTCATTTGCATTGATTACCTCCCCTTTCTAAAACATACACAAAGTATAACCTGCCATTACCTCAAACCTGACAGTATCAAACAAATCGTTATTGTTAACCCCCTATGAAGTCATTTGGATTGATTATCTCCCCTTAATACATTATACACAAAGTAAATATAACCTACCATTACCTCAAACCTGACAGTATAAAACAAAATCTTTATTGGTTACCCCCTATGAAGTCATTTGGATTGATTATCTCCCCTTTATACAACATACACAAAGTATAACCTACCATTACCTCAAACCTGACAGTATAAAATAAATCTTTCTTCTAATATGAAGTCATTTGGATTGATTATCTCCCCTTTATACAACATACACAAAGTATAACCTACCATTACCTCAAACCTGACAGTATCAAACAAATCTTTATTGTTCACCCCCTATGAAATTACTTGGATTGATTATCTACCCTTAATACATTATACACAAAGCATAACCTATCATAACCTCAAACCTGACAGAATAAAACAAATCTTTATTGGTTACCCCCTATGAAGTCATTTGGATTGATTATCTCCCCTTTATACAACATACACAAAGTATAACCTACCATTACCTCAAACCTGACAGTATAAAACAAATCTTTATTGTTCACTCCCTATGAAGTCATTTGGATTGATTATCTCTCCTTAATACATTATACACAAAGCATAACCTACCATTACCTCAAACCTGACAGAATAAAACAAATCTTTATTGGTTACCCCCTTTGAAGTCATTTGGATTGATTATCTCCCCTTTATCAACATACACAAAGTATAACCTACCATTACCTCAAACCTGACAGTATAAAACAAATCTTTATTGTTCACCCCCTTTGAAGTCATTTGGATTGATTATCTCCCCTTTATACAACATACACAAAGTATAACCTACCATTACCTCAAACCTGACAGTATCAAACAAATCTTTATTGTTCACCCCGTATGAAGTCATTTGGATTGATTATCTCCCCTTGATACAACATACACAAAGTATAACCTACCGTTACCTCAAACCTGACAGTATAAAACAAATCTTTATTGTTCACCTCCTATGAAGTCATTTGGATTGATTATCTCCCCTTAATACATTATACACAAAGCATAACCTACCATTACCTCAATCCTGACAGAATAAAACAAATCTTTATTGGTTACCACCTATGAAGTCATTTAGATTGATTATCTCCCCTTTATACAATATACACAAAGTATAACCTACCATTACCTCAAACCTGACAGTATAAAATAAATCTTTATTGTTCACCCCCTATGAAGTCATTTGCATTGATTATCTCCCCTTTCTAAAACATACACAAAAGTATAATCTGCCATTACCTCAAACCTGACAGTATCAAACAAATGGTTATTATTAACCCCCTATGAAGTCATTTGGATTGATTATCTCCCCTTAATACATTATACACAAAGTAATTTTAACCTACCATTACCTCAAACCTGACAGTATAGAACAAAATCTTTATTGGTTACCCCCTATGAAGTCATTTGAATTGATTATCTCCCCTTTATACAACATACACAAAGTATAACTTACCATTACCTCAAACCTGACAGTATAAAATAAATCTTTCTTGTTCAATGCCTATGAAGTCATTTGGATTGATTATCTCCCCTTTATACAACATACACAAAGTATAACCTACCATTACCTCAAACCTGAGAGTATAAAACAAATCTTTATTGTTCACCTCCTATGAAGTCATTTGGATTGATTATCTCCCCTTAATACATTATACACAAAGCATAACCTACCATTACCTCAATCCTGACAGAATAAAACAAATCTTTTATTGGTTACCCCCTATGAAGTCATTTTGATTGATTATTTCCCCTTTATACACCATACACAAAGTATAACCTATCGTTACTTCAAACCTGACAGTATAAAACAAATCTTTATTGTTCACCCCCTTTCAAGTCATTTGCATTGATTATCTCCCCTTGATACAACATACACAAAGTATAACCTACCATTACCTCAAACCTGACAGTATAAAATAAATCTTTATTGTTCACCCCCTATGAAGTCATTTGCATTGATTATCTCCCCTTTCTAAAACATACACAAAGTATAACCTGCCATTACCTCAAACCTGACAGTATCAAACAAATCGTTATTGTTAACCCCCTATGAAGTCATTTGGATTGATCTCCCCTTAATACATTATACACAAAGTAAATATAACCTACCATTATCTCAAACCTGACAGTATAAAACAAAATCTTTATTGGTTACCCCCTATGAAGTCATTTGGATTGATTATCTCCCCTTTATACAACATACACAAAGTATAACCTACCATTACCTCAAACCTGACAGTATAAAATAAATCTTTCTTCTAATATGAAGTCATTTGGATTGATTATCTCCCCTTTATACAACATACACAAAGTATAACCTACCATTACCTCAAACCTGACAGTATCAAACAAATCTTTATTGTTCACCCCCTATGAAATTACTTGGATTGATTATCTACCCTTAATACATTATACACAAAGCATAACCTATCATTACCTCAAACCTGACAGAATAAAACAAATCTTTATTGGTTACCCCCTATGAAGTCATTTGGATTGATTATCTCCCCTTTATACAACATACACAAAGTATAACCTACCATTACCTCAAACCTGACAGTATAAAATAAATCTTTCTTCTTCAACCCCTATGAAGTCATTTGGATTGATTATCTCCCCTTTATACAACATACACAAAGTATAACCTACCATTACCTCAAACCTGAGAGTGTAAAACAAATCTTTATTGTTCACCGCCTATGAAGTCATTTGGATTGATTATCTCCCCTTAATACATTATACACAAAGCATAACCTACCACTACCTCAATCCTGACAGAATAAAACAAATCTTTTATTGGTTACCTCCTATGAAGTCATTTGGATTGATTATACCCCCTTTATACACCATACACAAAGTATAACCTATCATTACGTCAAACCTGACAGTATAAAACAAATCTTTATTGTTCACCCCCTATGAAGTCATTTGGATTGATTATCTCCCCTTAATACATTATACACAAAGCATAACCTACCATTACCTTAAACCTGACAGAATTAAACAAATCTTTATTGGTTACCCCCTATGAAGTCATTTGGATTGATTATCCCCCCTTTATACAACATACACAAAGTATAACCTACCATTACCTCAAACCTGACAGAATAAAACAAATCTTTATTGTTCACACCCTTACAAGTCATTTGCATTGATTATCTCCCCTTTATACAACAAACACAAAGTTTAACCTACCATTACCTCAAACCTGACAGTATAAAACAAATCTTTATTGTTCACCCCCTTTCAAGTCATTTGCATTGATTATCTCCCCTTTATACAACATACACAAAGTATAACCTACCATTACCTCAAACCTGATAGTATAAAATAAATCTTTATTGTTCACCCCTATGAAGTCATTTGCATTGATTATCTCCCCTTTATACAACATACACAAAGTATAACCTACCAGTACCTCAAACCTGACAGTATCAAACAAATCTTTATTGTTCACCCCCTTTTAAGTCATTTGGATTGATTATCTCCCCTTAATACATTATACACAAAGTAAATATAACCTACCATTACCTCAAACCTGACAGTATAAAACAAAATCTTTATTGTTCACCCCCTATGAAGTCATTTGCATTGATTATCTCCCCTTTATACAACATACACAAAGTATAACCTACCATTACCTCAAACCTGACAGAATATAAACAAATCTTTATTGGTTACCCCCTATGAAGTCATTTGGATTGATTATCTCCCCTTTATACAACATACATAAAGTATAACCTACCATTACCTCAAACCTGACAGTATTAAACAAATCTTTATTGTTCACTCCCTATGAAGTCATTTGGATTGATTATCTCCCCTTAATACATTATACACAAAGCATAACCTACCATTACCTCAAACCTGACAGAATAAAACAAATCTTTATTGGTTAACCCCTTTGAAGTCATTTGGATTGATTATCTCCCCTTTATACAACATATACACAAAGTATAACCTACCATTACCTCAAACCTGACAGTATAAAACAAATCTTTATTGTTCACCCCCTTTCAAGTCATTTGCATTGATTATCTCCCCTTTATACAACATACACAAAGTATAACCTACCATTACCTCAAACCTGACAGTATAAAACAAATCTTTATTGTTCACCCCCTATGAAGTCATTTGCATTGATTACCTCCCCTTTCTAAAACATACACAAAGTATAACCTGCCATTACCTCAAACCTGACAGTATCAAACAAATCGTTATTGTTAACCCCCTATGAAGTCATTTGGATTGATTATCTCCCCTTAATACATTATACACAAAGCATAACCTACCATTACCTCAAACCTGACAGAATATAAACAAATCTTTATTGGTTACCCCTTATGAAGTCATTTGGATTGATTATCTCCCCTTTATACAACATACATAAAGTATAACCTACCATTACCTCAAACCTGACAGTATCAAACAAATCTTTATTGTTCACTCCCTATGAAGTCATTTGGATTGATTATCTCCCCTTAATACATTATACACAAAGCATAACCTACCATTACCTCAAACCTGACAGAATAAAACAAATCTTTATTGGTTACCCCCTTTGAAGTCATTTGGATTGATTATCTCCCCTTGATACAACATACACAAAGTATAACCTACCATTACCTCAAACCTGACAGTATAAAACAAATCTTTATTGTTCACCCCCTTTGAAGTCATTTGGATTGATTATCTCCCCTTTATACAACATACACAAAGTATAACCTACCATTACCTCAAACCTGATAGTATCAAACAGATCTTTATTGTTCACCCCGTATGAAGTCATTTGGATTGATTATCTCCCCTTGATACAACATACACAAAGTATAACCTACCGTTACCTCAAACCTGACAGTATAAAACAAATCTTTATTGTTCACCCCTATGAAGTCATTTGCATTGATTATCTCCCCTTTATACAACATACACAAAGTATAACCTACCGTTACCTCAAACCTGACAGTATAAAACAAATCTTTATTGTTCACCCCTATGAAGTCATTTGCATTGATTATCTCCCCTTTATACAACATACACAAAGTATAACCTACCATTACCTCAAACCTGACAGTATAAAATAAATCTTTATTGTTCACCCCCTATGAAGTCATTTGGATTGATTATCTCCCCTTTATACAACATACACAAAGTATAACCTACCATTACCTCAAACCTGACAGTATCAAACAAATCTTTATTGTTCACCCCCTATGAAATTACTTGGATTGATTATCTACCCTTAATACATTATACACAAAGCATCACCTATCATTACCTCAAACCTGACAGAATAAAACAAATCTCTATTGGTTACCCCCTATGAAGTCATTTGGATTGATTATCTCCCCTTTATACAACATACACAAAGTATAACCTACCATTACCTCAAACCTGACAGTATAAAACAAATCTTTATTGTTCACTCCCTATGAAGTCATTTGGATTGATTATCTCCCTTTAATACATTATACACAAAGCATAACCTACCATTACCTCAAACCTGACAGAATAAAACAAATCTTTATTGGTTACCCCCTTTGAAGTCATTTGGATTGATTATCTCCCCTTTATCAACATACACAAAGTATAACCTACCATTACCTCAAACCTGACAGTATAAAACAAATCTTTATTGTTCACCCCCTTTGAAGTCATTTGGATTGATTATCTCCCCTTTATACAACATACACAAAGTATAACCTACAATTACCTCAAACCTGACAGTATCAAACAAATCTTTATTGTTTACCCCGTATGAAGTCATTTGGATTGATTATCTCCTCTTGATACAACATACACAAAGTATAACCTACCGTTACCTCAAACCTGACAGTATAAAACAAATCTTTATTGTTCACCCCTATGAAGTCATTTGCATTGATTATCTCCCCTTGATACAACATACACAAAGTATAACCTACCGTTACCTCAAACCTGACAGTATAAAACAAATCTTTATTGTTCACCCCTATGAAGTCATTTGCATTGATTATCTCCCCTTTATACAACATACACAAAGTATAACCTACCATTACCTCAAACCTGACAGTATAAAATAAATCTTTATTGTTCACCCCCTATGAAGTCATTTGGATTGATTATCTCCCCTTTATACAACATACACAAAGTATAACCTACCATTACCTCAAACCTGACAGTATCAAACAAATCTTTATTGTTCACCCCCTATGAAATTACTTGGATTGATTATCTACCCTTAATACATTATAAACAAAGCATAACCTATCATTACCTCAAACCTGACAGAATAAAACAAATCTTTATTGGTTACCCCCTATGAAGTCATTTGGATTGATTATCTACCCTTTATACAATATACACAAAGTATAACCTACCATTACCTCAAACCTGACAGTATAAAACAAATCTTTATTGTTCACCCCCTTTGAAGTCATTTGGATTGATTATCTCCCCTTTATACAACATACACAAAGTATAACCTACCATTACCTCAAACCTGACAGTATAAAACAAATCTTTATTGTTCACCCCCTTTCAAGTCATTTGCATTGATTATCTCCCCTTTATACAACATACACAAAGTAAAACCTACCATTACCTCAAACCTGACAGTATAAAATAAATCTTTATTGTTCACCCCCTATGAAGTCATTTGCATTGATTATCTCCCCTTTCTAAAACATACACAAAGTATAATCTGCCATTACCTCAAACCTGACAGTATCAAACAAATCGTTATTATTAACCCCCTATGAAGTCATTTGGATTGATTATCTCCCCTTAATACATTATACACAAAGTAAATATAACCTACCATTACCTCAAACCTGACAGTATAAAACAAAATCTTTATTGGTTACCCCCTATGAAGTCATTTGGATTGATTATCTCCCCTTAATACATTATACACAAAGCATAACCTACCGTTACCTCAAACCTGACAGAATAAAACAAATCTTTATTGGTTAACCCCTATGAAGTCATTTGGATTGATTATCTCCCCTTTATACAACATACACAAAGTATAACCTACCATTACCTCAAACCTGACAGTGTCAAACAAATCTTTATTGTTCACCCCCTATGAAGTCATTTGGATTGATTATCTCCCCTTAATACATTATACACAAAGCATAACCTACCATTACCTCAATCCTGACAGAATAAAACAAATCTTTTATTGGTTACCCCCTATGAAGTCATTTGGCTTGATTATTTCCCCTTTATACACCATACACAAAGTATAACCTATCGTTACGTCAAACCTGACAGTATAAAACAAATCTTTATTGTTCACCCCCTATGAAGTCATTTGGATTGATTATCTCCCCTTAATACATTATACACAAAGCATAACCTACCATTACCTTAAACCTGACAGAATAAAACAAATCTTTATTGGTTACCCCCTATGAAGTCATTTGGATTGATTATCTCCCCTTTATACAACATACACAAAGTATAACCTACCATTACCTCAAACCTGACAGAATAAAACAAATCTTTATTGTTCACACCCTTACAAGTCATTTGCATTGATTATCTTCCCTTTATACAACATACACAAAGTTTAACCTACCATTACCTCAAACCTGACAGTATAAAACAAATCTTTATTGTTCACCCCCTTTCAAGTCATTTGCATTGATTATCTCCCCTTTATACAACATACACAAAGTATAACCTACCATTACCTCAAACCTGATAGTATAAAATAAATCTTTATTGTTCACCCCCTATGAAGTCATTTGCATTGATTATCTCCCCTTTATACAATATACACAAAGTATAACCTACCATTACCTCAAACCTGACAGTATCAAACAAATCTTTATTGTTCACCCCCTTTCAAGTCATTTGGATTGATTATCTCCCCTTAATACATTATACACAAAGTAAATATAACCTACCATTACCTCAAACCTGACAGTATAAAACAAAATCTTTATTGTTCACCCCCTATGAAGTCATTTGCATTGATTATCTCCCCTTTATACAACATACACAAAGTATAACCTACCATTACCTCAAACCTGACAGTATAAAACAGTGATTTTATCGAGTCCGGTAATTATAAAGTACCTGTGTGAAATCCGAGGTTTATTAATAAGAAGGTGGCGCTGTATCATATAAAATCTGTACCTTCAGAAAGAAGTCGTATGATGTAAAAAACTTGAAAAACAGCCGAGAATTGTTCAAACTACAGCAGTTTAGCATGGAAAATTGTATTTAATTTAGCATATTTTTGCTTTTTACCGTTTGTTTTAAACTGTTTTAAAAGTATTTTCCAGTTAAAAGTGGATCCCGAGTTAAACAGTTAAATACAGATGAATCGATCAGGTTTTTACATGATGTTTAACAAAATAATGTAGGCAAATGTAGACATCTTTTGTTTTACTGTTGAAATGTGCAAAGTTTATCGAGATTGAAAAAAAGGATAGTTACTTTCAAGTATTAAATTTATGTATTATATGTCATAAATGTCATTACATTATTGAAACTGGACAACTAAAATGTGGATAATATTTTCGTAAATATATATATATTTTTTTTAAATGTTTATTGTGGAATGCTTGTATAAATTAATATAACAAGCTACAGCAAAATTATAACAAACCGACGAAATGGGCTCTGTCTTAAGGCAAATTCACTTTTACACAAATTAGTTCATGTATCAAGAACTTAAATTGAAGGATAGAACCGTTTAGAATTGTGAATATTTTAATTGACTGATACACGAAAGACTTAGATTTTTCGTATTAATAAAGGGGGTCGATCCAAACATATTGTTTTTAACAATCATCTTCTTAACTTACGGAAATGGTTTTTTAACTGTCTGTAAATATTAAAATTGAAAATGACCCAGCCTTGTTCTCCAATTTCGTATGTGATAGCTGTCGGTTTAAACTATTAAGATGAAACTAACCAAAAATAGGAAAAAATGGACTAAAATAAAAATTGAACTTAATGACTCTATTCGGCAGGGTACATCAACGTAATGTAACGAATGGACTATTCGGGTTACTTCGCACGTATATACGACAAAAACTCGTCTGTTCGTAATTCTCCGTGAACACGAAAATGACCGATAAGTGTCAGTGATTTGATCGATCACATGCGGAGAATCAACTTCCATGCCAGATATTGAACCAATTAACGAGTTATCGAAAGATGGGCGGTAACGCAGATGAAACCTTTGAAGTGACGACGATGTTATTCCTTTTAATATTACTTCCATGATAAGATATGTTTAAAATTGTTGATAATGTATTTATTCTATATGAGTGCTAAGTTCCTATGATAATAGGACTTTACTGTTTGTTTATTGTTTATAGAAGAGATATTTTCATAAATTATTCCAAGTCGGGAATGTTTTCATTTTTGCATAAATTGTAAACATCACAAGATTTTGTTAAAATTACTTTCCATATTTTTATGTTTATCTAGTCAATGCAAATGCTTTAATAATTGTGTTTGTTTATTAACTTGTACCAACAGCAAATGGGTAGAAAATGAGGAATATTGTGATATTCAGATTTTTGAGACAAGTTTGTTATTTTGAGAAAGTTCCCGTACTTTTTCATCTGAAACTTTTTCGGGATCACTTTAGACATACTTTCTGTCAGTTTTGGACAATGACAGCAAAACTTACTTATATACACTCTTTTTTCTGAATTCGAGTTCAAGAATTTACTTCTCCCCACTGAAGGTTATGCATTTTGTTTAAACTTGTCGATCTTCGTATCTGTGACACACAGCATGCATCGCCATTACTTCAGATGAAAGGCTAGCGATTTCATTGGTTGATTAAAACAATAAAGTATTTTACCTTAATTTTTGTGGAAACTGTTCTGGATATGTTTTATTTTACGATTAATGTTAGAAAATGTAAAAGTTAATATTTTAATAATTTTGTATTCTTTGTCGTTTCAACTTGATAAAGAATGGAGCTTTTTGATTGGCTATCAGTGCAAGATGAGGCACTTAAGGGTAGATCCGGGGATTGGAACCCCCCTTTTTTTGGACGATCATCATGGATTTGAGTCCTACATATATATATATATATATATCACTTAACGGTTTAAATAACTGAGTACTTCTGAGTTTAAATTGTGTAACGTTATATAAACAATAAGAATATTTAACAGTTTAGTACACAAGAAAGTGTGCTAGCTGACCCTGTGCTAGAGCGGAGGGGGAGGACAGGGGTAAGGGAGACAGGGAGAAAGGGGTAGGAGAAAGGAGAAAGGGGGTGGGAGAAAGGAGAAAGGGGGTAGGAGAAAGGAGAGGAAAGCTGGGAGGAAGGAGAAAAAGTTGGAGAAAAAAATAAAATATGAAAAAATAAAATATCTCTCTTTTTTTCCGGTAAATTGAAAAAAATAAAATAAGGAGAAGAGGGGTAGGAGAAATGAGCAGAGGGGTAGGAGAAAGGAGAAGAGGGGTGGGAGAAGGGAGAAGGGTACCCCCTGTCCTCCCCCTCAGAGCGTTATCAAGTGTACAAAATTTAGATAGGCAAGTGTGCTAGCTGACTCTGTGCTAGAGCGTATGCCTAAGATCTAAAGGGTTTTAATGTATTAAATTTTTTATTATGTTATTACTTTAGTAGTCTTAGTACACAAGAAGTGTGCTAGCTGAAACTGTGCTAGAGCGTTATCAAGTGTACAAAAAATTAAGATAGGCAAGTGTGCTAGCTAACCCTGTGCTAGAGCGTATGACTTAGGTCTAAAAAGTTTTATGTTTAATTTGTTTTAAATATTTATGTTTAATACACCGGAAAGTGTGCTAGCTGACCCGGTGCTAGAGCGTTATCAAGTGTATAAAATTTAGATAGGCAAGTGTGTTAGCTGATCATGGCCTGTCAGTGTGCTAGAGCTTTAAATATGCCTAAGATCTAAAGGTTTTTAAATATTTACTTGTAAATGATGAATGTACAAATAGTTTTATAAACAGAAAATAAGTTAATGTCGGCTTTATATACAAATTTAAGCTATTATGACAATTGTGCTAGAGACTTTACTAGCAGTATATGCCATATAATTTATATCAAAGTTTACTCAAAATAGTGTTTATGACGTCGCGTACGGTGTTGGTGTTAGTTTTGGTAACGTTAGTTTGACGTTATTTTTCATGCATTGTATAAATAACGTCGTACTTTTTTTCATTTCGTGCAGCTCAATCATACAGCTTAATTTATATGAGCGGTTTGCTTGACTTGCTACGTATAGAATCGAAATGCAGTTAAATTAAAACAGAAAATAATATTCATTTAAATTAGTATCCCTTTGGAGTAAAGATATTTTCTCTTTCTTTTGATTGAAACAGGATATCTAAAAAAAAGTTTAAACCACTGTCTTTTCTGCTGCTTTTTCTTTTAGTTTAAACATATTTATTTATAGTGGATTGGGAAACAAGTTATTACAACTTATATCAAGCCGTTTCCACTTTGAGGGTGCGAGTGCTTCCTTGTAGCCTTAGCCTGCTCTTTTTGGAATCTAAAAGTGTCTTTTACGTGCAAGAGATATTGCTCTCTCTTAATACGCCCCCCCCCCCCCCCCCCCCCCCCCCCCATTGATGGACTATCATTGTTTCACAAGACCATCAAACTCGCAAATGGGGTCAAGGGCTTATTTTTGTATCCGTTTTTGATAATTTCCGAATAAAATTTTTATTAGTTGAATCGTTTGTTTCATCGCCTGTATTCAATGTTAAAAGAATCAACTGTTGAAAGCAAATTCAAAATTAACAACAATAAAAATAATTTAATCAAATATGCCAATTCCATAAACAAAAGGAAATTTAATCTCAACTATATGAACAAGAAAACAGATGGGCGCAGATAATTTTTGCGAAAAATATTATACTACTAGGGGACATTTTAGCGTAGACATTAGACCCCATTTTAGCGCCAATCTATGTTTTAGCGCAGGAATTATCCGTTCAGCTGTATTTTCGATAGCCCATTTTAGCGAAAACTTTCCTAGTTGCATAATACTAAAACCATGAGCATTAATTTATGCTGGCTTAATATTAAAGTTGTATGAATGTATACAGATATATATATATATGTTCACTTTGGGTCATCATGGAAATAAAAGTAATTTTATAGTTGCCAGTCACTCAGCTATTTACGTTTTTCTTGATACTATCATCAAGTTGCAAACAACAAGTTTCAATATACATGTATATAAAACTACAATGTATAGACGAATGTGCACCAAAATCTAGACAAGATAAAGAGAAAAATCCGTTCCTACTGCAACTTTATAAAAAAGTATTGTACAAGGGGTATACACAGAGACCATTACGTACGTTCTCTGGAATATTAATTCCAGGCTAGAACGGACTTTTTAAATTTGATTTTTAAATTTTAGTGTTATATTTTTTTTAATTGTGTTGTCTTGCTTCTATTAAAACAAATTATTGATCATTTATTATTAATCATAAAATCATAAAATTGATTATGACATTGCTCGAAAATGGGCATTGATAATTTCCTATTTCGCTCGAATGGGTTAAAAAATCGTGGCCTAAATTGGGCTTTACTTTGGCCTTAAAACGTCAGATTTTTTTCTCTAAAATGTCCTATCAATGCGCTTAAATGTCCTCCGCCGAAACAGATACAGATATTAATTTTAATTAGATTCGATAAAAATCTGTTAAAATATTGTATCAAAAAAACAAATTATAAAAAAAGTTATGGCTTTGCATGATAAGATATTTGCTACAGAATTCTTTGAGGGCCATGCAAATTTACTTGAAATGAAAATCTATAAATTTGATAAATCAGATCCCTTTTGCACTGATTGTGCATGGGTTTTCTCTTCTAGATCTCGCGCATGGGTCTTTGATTTTAATAATAAAAAAAAAGTGTCCAAACAAAATAAATATTGAAACAAATATATAAAGAAAAATGCAAGGATGAAACTGAAGGATGTTTCATTAATCCTTGCATGTGCCATCGAAATTGATAAAGAAGCATGCCAGGGTTTTTGAGGAAGGTGAAGCATTTTTTATCCTTGCATGTTCCTATGTCCCTAGAAACACAAATATTTCAATAGAACTATCCATTCTTTCTGACTTGAAAATGTGCAATATAAATTGATCCTTTTTTCTATTATAATCGTTCGTTCTAAGACACCATGTCCAATGTACTGAATAGAGAACGTTCAAACTAGTCCCCCAAACTGCCTCAAATAATAGATAAAAGGGGAGGGAGAGGGTTTCATAAACATTAAACCTGTTAAGAAAGTTTTGAATAAGCATTCAATGACATATTTGTCACTGGACGTCGATCAGATAAACAATCAATCAATACACACCAAAAAATGCGCCAATTTGGGTTACGCAATGTTTCAATCAATCTCATTATTATAATTAAATCATACTATTGGTAGAGAAATTCACAATTTGTTATTTCTAATTGATAATTTGTTATATCAAATTGATAATCTGTTATATCAAATTGATAACTTGTTATATCAAATTCATAATCTTTTATATCAAATTGGAAAAAGTTCATTAGCATGGCACGTAAAGGCTTCCGTAATTTGCGACGTTAAGCCCCAGTCCCACTAGACCACGATCGCACCACGCTCACCGCGATCTAAATTAAATTCAGATCGTGGTGAGGTCGCGGTATGAGCGGCATGAAAATGCAAATTTTCGTTGCTTTCACGATGCTATACTACGTCCTCATTACGCTTCTACAACGATCCCGCTACGATTATAACACATTCTCACCGCGCTTATTCTGCGACCTTACTACGCTTATCAAGATCTTTCTACGCTCATCACGTTCTCACTACGACCATACCACGAGTTATTTGATTGCAACACGATCTTACCACGCTTCTACTGCGATTATAGCACGTTCTTACCACGATTACACTACGTTCAAACCGCGATCTCACTACGCTCTCAGCAATACCGTCAACATCTTACATTCCATATCAATACAGTATCATTCCTTCAGTTCTATTTCTAATTAATACGTAGATTTCTCGAAAAAAATACAATCAAGCCACCAAAATCTACTAGAACACGTGTGGGCGTGGTGTTAAGGTTGATGTAGAGGCAGATGGAGCTCTGATAGTAACGAATCTTGATCAAGTAGAGATGTCGGACCGCCCCATCCGACCTAAATTACAACCTATTGCTGGTCCATAAAGCTGAATTGACGATATTTTAGTGAACGATAGCAGATATGAAACAGATGTGTCATATATAGGAAGATGTGGTATGAATGCAAATGAGACAACTCTCAATCCAAGTAACACTTTTTAAAAGTAACAATTATAGGCCAAGATACGGCCTTCAACACGGAGCCTTGGCTTACATCGAACAGCAAGATATAAAAGGCCCCAGAAATTACTAGTGTTAAACCATTCAAACGAGAAAACAAACGGGTCTAATCTATATGAAAACAAAAAGCATGAGCCGTTAGAGAAAATGGACAAGAAGTCCTAATTACATACAGACAAACAAAACCTGGAGAGAATCAATATATTTTATGGGAAAATGACAATGAGAATAATGGTCGTAGTATGAACGTAGTCAGGTCGTGAGAAGAGCGTGATGAGGACGGCAAGGGCGTGCTAGAATCGTACTATGATCGTGAACAGCGCGGTATAGTCGTAGTGGAAGCGTAGTTGGGTCGCGGTGAGAACGTGATGGTCGCAGTGAGGTCGTAATAACGTCGCAATGAGATCGTAGCGCAGTTTCTCCGAATAGAATCACGCTTTCGCTACGCTCTCACTACGATGGTACAGCGACCTTTGCGATCTTACTACGATCTTAGTGCGCTCTCACTATGCTTCTACTACGACCTGATTTCGCCACGACCGCACCACGATTGTTTTGAACATGTTCAAAGTTGGCGTGGCCACGCTCATCACGATCTTGAAGACCTCACCACGACCGTGATACGACCTTACTGCGACCTACACGATCGTACTACGATCATCAAAATTTGCATTTTTTTCACAGATCGTAGTGCGATCGTGCCTAGTGGAACTAGGGTATTAGGCACTACATGACAAGTTTTACAGAACGTAACGTCAAAACGAGTAAAAAAGCATGGTGTGACATTATGACTAGACAAAATTAGTCGCTGACTGTTTCGTTAATACTTTCCACATTTGATCGAAAATGGGTTCAAAAAAATCCCTGAACAATAGATTTTAATGTTATATAGTATTTTTTGTGCTATATTATAATTTCAAATTTCCCCCTCCAAAAGTGTATAATATGACTTATCATACTTTTAACAAAAATGTAAAAAACGGCGTTTTGTGACATTTTGACTAGACACAAACAAACAGATCGCGTTTATTTTTTTTTTAATATTTTCTCCTCAAACTTCGACACAAATTTTTTTCATACACTTAAAAAAAAGTTTTCACGTTTGAATACAATTTCATATCGTAGAAAAGACTGCAACTGCCTATTGATTTTCATGAGACACTTAACAAATACGGCAAAACGTCAGAAAACGGCGAGCCTGACATTTCAACGGATTTAATAAAATGAACAATTTAGGACATTATTTTAACAATACTTACTAATTGAAGACATAGACAGTTATATATTTATTGTATAATTTTGACACTGGAAGGGTGGATATGTAAATTGTGGTTTGGTTTTGCAGCATTCGTTTCGAATTTTGAAGAGCTCTAAAAATATGCGAGATTTGGGTTTTGTGACAGAAATACAAATTTCACAAAAATCATTAATTCTGCCAAGATCTTTTGAAATGTTGTAACAAAACTTTTTATTTTTTTTTCTTTTATATACGGAATAAAATGATATATAATTTTCTGAATAATCTATTTGAATTACCTTTTAAAATCACTCTTAACTTCACCCCTATCCATATTTTTTCCCAATTTTCGGCTTGACCACAAAACAAAGTGATCTTTTCGTCCTGGTCAGACGCGTCCAGTTAACGATGACGTCATAAATAAAACATACACCATTAACACCAAAGACTACTCTTGCTAGGAGTACAACTTTTTTTTAATAAGTTTAAAAAATGACAAGAATAACTTCAAAGCAACGCTGATCATATGTCGCAGTGTTACTTGTCTATACACGTTCAAAACAGTGTTATTACGGATCATTCGAGTAACAAAATGAATAAAAGTATTAATTTTAAGACATACTCCATTTCTACTAATTATAATTACGCACATTTTGATATATACATTTATATAGTTATCAATTCCAAAACTTCTACAAATGCAATAAAGGCGAACTGGAAAGCAAAACCCGTATTATCACCAACACCGTACGCGACGTCTAATCCGTAAATTGGTTTTCTTATTTACTTCAAGACAATTGCTAGAGACTTTACTAGCAGTGTAGTCCTGAAACCCTTATTCTTATCTCAATTATTTATATCAAAACAAATATACTAGAGACTTTACTAGAAGTGTATGTCTTTTAACTAATCTTCCTCTTTGGCGTTATTTAAACAGGACAAGTGTACTAGAAACTTTACTAGTAGCGTATGCCCTATATCCTTATTTATTTAGTTATTCACAGCGTATGTATTGTTTTGTGTCCCTTTTGCCTTATTTAATATTTATTTAAATTACGTAAAGCAAGACAAGTGTACCTTCTTCTTCTCTGGATCTTTACACCCTTTATAGGGTAACCACACTTTCGTATGTCGAACAGTTCCACCACTAAAAAAATAAATGAAGAATACAATCGTAACACAACAACATTATATACACTTTTTACATTTTTTAAGTCTTTATGTGTTTTTAAAAGGGAGGTTTACAGTTTTATTTTAAATTTACATGGGAAGTTTACAGTTTTTAAGACTTTTTACATGCAAAAGACCTGTTGGTGACCTTCTGCTGTTGTTTTTTTTTCTATGGTCGGGTTGTTGTCTCTTTGGCACATTCCCCATTTCCATTCTCAATTTTAAAGTTAGAATTTTTTATGATTTTTACTTTTAGGAGTTATTTTTTATACATGTATATATATATATAGGGTTTTTTTTATTTCTTTTTATTCTATTTTTTTTTTGGTCTACTGATATTTAATGTGATAACATTTACAGATTAGTTCACATATTCACTTTTTAGATCATGAATTCACAAAATGAAAAAAAGACAAGATTTTTGGTCTTTGAATTCGCCTTTATATATCTTAAAAGTTAATTTGACACTAATTTATTCACTGTGTATTATGAGAGCAAATAGGAAGATGTTGGTTTTACAACTATATTTTCAGTTAATTCACAGAATA
Source organism: Mytilus edulis (assembly GCF_963676685.1). Taxonomy (NCBI): domain Eukaryota; kingdom Metazoa; phylum Mollusca; class Bivalvia; order Mytilida; family Mytilidae; genus Mytilus; species Mytilus edulis. The sequence continues at coordinate 24,042 of NW_027268983.1, forward strand.
TTTATGAACTGAAACTCTTAAGATTTGATAAGAAGGATTATACTGTTAAGAATAGTATTTAGTAGACTATTTTTTTTTTAATTTAGTTTGTTTAAATTTTACAGTGCTGTCCCTGCCATCATTGCACCCACTCTCAGACAGCCTTTTCCTTTGCTTGGTCTTTCATCACCAGTTTATTTCGTGCGTTGTGTATGAGGAACACTCGTCTTCTTGATTGCGGAATTCTATTTGAGACATCAGGTCATCAGATGTGACTCTGTATATCTTTTGTAGTTTTGTAATGTCCATTATTACTTGAATTGTCATTTCATATGTGAGATCTCAGTCTTCACGCACATTCCCATTTGTGGTTATTATGTTCTTAATTGTTTGCAGTGATTGGTAATTCCACGCTTCACATTCTATAAGTAAATGTTCTAATGTCTTTTCTTTACAGTCACAGGCTAGACAATGATCTTCAGTTCCTTCTTTGTATATCTTATATCTTAAAGGTTGTAGCATACAAGTTCGATCTTGGTAGGTACCGTCTCTTGCTGTCTCTTCATGGGCGGATCCAGCCATTTTAACTTGAAAGGGGGGTTCCTAACCCCGGACAAAAAAGGGGGGGGGGGTTCCAATTACATGTCTCGATTCAAATGCATTGATCGTCCAAAAAAAAGGGGGGTTCCAATCCCCGGAATCCCCCCCCCCCTTCTGGATCCGCGCCTGTTCTTGGAGATTGGTGCTTGATTCTCAATATTGGATGTATTTTTCCTGGCATGAATATATCACTGTTAATTAAGGTATCGAAGGCCGGTATATATAGAGCTTAGCTAGATATGTTAATTATTCGCTCAATCCAGAAGGCACTGATACCCTTTTTAGCTTTATTTAACAGTTCATTCTTTTTTATCTGAATATCTAACCACTCACTTGCATTTCCGAGATCGTATTTTAGCATGATTGTTTTTACTTCAATA
>NW_027268985.1:0-86195 GCF_963676685.1 Mytilus edulis
AAAGCAATTAAGGCAGTTTTGTCAATTAAACCATAACAATTGATATTTAATATATCTACAATTCATTTAATTCTGCAAAGCTGGGTTAATTTGACACATTTGTTAACTTATTTATTATTGATTGTAGATGAACTTTTTTTCTCAGTAATTAAAATAGACCCGAGTCTCAGAGCCTAATCGATATTTACTTTGCATCAGTTTTCGGAAATGTAAATGAAAAGATTTGCTTTAAAAACTAATTTTAGTTTTACCTTTCGAACGTTCACCATATCTATATTCACATATATCCATACGTATAACTGTTTCAATCTTTTAATCAGTAAGTTGTACTGTAAATTGTTCAGACCATCTTTCTGCCATATTTTATGGGCATACTTCAGTATTTTCAACCTAAAAATATAACCCAATGTCTTATCTCAATTCTTTATTTCTACTTTGTCCATCTAATTTTTTTATTTGTAACGTTCATCTTTAGTCATGTGTATGGGATTGAAAATTACAGGGAAACTTCGCAAAAAAATCAAAAATTGATATTATGTTCATTCTGTATAAAAATGCTCAAATTCATAGATATTAATGTTTTATTACGCTAGATAAGCAATCACCATCGATTTTAAATTTAGAGTATCAATTCTCTGCGTTCGGCCATTTTGTCTTCTTTCCCGATTAATAACAACGATATGTCTATAAACCACAAAGAAACAAAATTACAGTAACCGATGTAGTCGTAATTGCGTGTCGATATCTTGTCAATCGTACGGTTGTTTTATCCGACTAACTAACTTGATACGGAAAATATTCTTATTTTTTTAAATTACCATGGTCTGTTGTTTTTAAACTGTTTATATTGGAATTAGGTAAAAAGTCAAAGTTGAAATCATAAATAAGTGTTCCATGAAAATTGTTTTCGAAAATCTAATTTGTTCATAATTCTTTAAAGTAATAAACTTTTTTTTAAATAAATTCTGATCTTCCCTCATCTGATCACCAGCATGGCTAAAGGTATTACCTCCAACGGTATTGTGAGGGGTGTGAGGTAATTAAAAAATTCAATTAATTTACCAGGTATTCAAGCCATTTCCTGCCGGGCTTGCAAGTTCATGCATCGTTTCACTTCTGCAGGTATTGATCAGTGTACACGGTCGATAACTTATACGCTTGTTTATAAATAACATTTCTGGTGTAAAGAATATTATAATTCATAAAAATATAAATAATACCCAAAAAAAAGATTTGATGAAATTAAACTCTATTTAAATACTTTTTCCAAGGGTGAATTTGGGAAAATGTAATATATACTCATTGTCAATAGTCAAGGACAGATTGGAACATACCAGAAATATTGATTTAAAAAAATGTACGCACTTGTCGACGATTTGTTTATACGACTGGGTAGAAAGTTATACGGAACTATAGCGCAAGTTTAAAATATATACATGTATCAGAGACATATAAGTATTATATGTCTCTGCATGTATACATTGAACATAAGAAAAAAACATATATTTTGAATAAATTGGGGTAAAAGTTTTGTAAATAGACTAGTCCACGTATGCCAACAGTATGTAATCATCGAATGTCGATAGACTATTGTATACCAGAAGAAGAAGAAGAAGAAGAGAACCAATTTGATTTAAATACAGGTCGATGTATAATTTGCTTTGGTTCATCGAAGTTGTGGACATAGTAAAATCAGATTTATATTTCAATAAGATTGTTCACGAACAAAGGAAGGAATTCGTTATCACAATTGTTATATATGCCACTGGACGAACACTGATTATCCCCAAGGGATGTGAATATTTTGCTGAGAAACTATTGAGTATCAAAGTTTCAAATTGATTTCGGGATTTATTTTCTTTCTTGGTATTCAATAACAGAAAAAAGAATAAATTACTTGTCCGCTAAATAGGGGTATTCTTGTCAGATAAAAGACTTTTAGTTATATTTAAAAAATAGGGAAATATGACATTAAATTGGTTCTGTCTTTTTTTTTAAACATCGTTAAAAAGATGTGTGTCTAAGGTGTGACTAGTACGAGAGTATAGCATGTAAACATTCCTCCTCAATAATATGGTTGTATTGGAAAGCTTTTCATACATATTGACAACTCATGGTCCGACATGCATGTAATATTTGCCACATGACGCCCATAGTTCTTTCTACCATCATCATCTTATTCTTTGATATTGCTGTAAACATCGATGGTTCACACCCAAACAAAATGGGAGTAATGTATCTTCAGAGCTTCTCCGTGTTGTACACTTGTGAAACTTAATATATAGACGAAATTTCTGTATTGAAATGAATCTACATCTCACAAACAGGATTTTCAAATAACGATTTTAAGTAATCACCTTACAAACCAATATAAACGTATGGCAAGATATAACCATGAAGGAATTTAGTTTTTGTCAGACGCAAGAACTCACCACTATCATAAACGTATACGTATATATGCATGCAGTTTCAAATATCAAGAACAAGCGGTCGATGTCGATAGTCCGTTTTCTAACTGTTCAGAGTTAGACATGTCACTTGTTCATTCTAACAAACAAACTAACGAAACGCTACTAGTCTGCTTTCTCTGGAGCTCATTCTTAATGGTGCTTATACGTCAGGAAACTTACATGTATACTAATAATGATTGTTTCAAGATCAACGATGTATGGACGAACTATTCTAAATTCGTCAAATGAAATTAAATGGAAGTTCCTGGGGGTCACCCCCACCCCGTTCAATTTGAGAATGTACTATTATCTTGTAAACGGTCCAGATCCCCATCCCTAAACCATATTGTCTTGTAGGGGACAATAAAACAAATTAAATGAAATAAAAGGGAAGTCCCGAGGAAGTCACCCCACCCCCTCTTGTTTGAAAACTCGTAAACGGTCAACATCCCCACCCCTAAACCATATATATACATGTATGGGACAATAAAGCTAATCAAATGAAATTAAAGGGAAGTTCCTGGCGGTTGCCCCCACCCCGTTCAATTTGAGAATGTGCTATTATCTTGTAAATGGTCCAAATCCCCACCCCTAAACCATATTTATTCTTGTAGGGGACAATAAAACAAAATTAATGAAATGAAATAAAAGGGAAGTCCCGAGGGGGTCACCCCACCCCCTCTTGTTTGAAAACTTGTAAACGGTCAACATCCCCACCCCTAAACCACATATATTCTTGTATGGGACAATAAAACAAATCAAATGAAATGTAGGTAAAGTCTCTGGGAGTTACCACCACCCCCTCCTGTTTGAATACTTGTAAATGGTGGAGATCCCCAACCGTAAGCCATATATATTCTTGTATTGGACAAAAAATTAAATGAACATGGGACCATATAAATGGCGAGTTATGGGAGCTTTGTTTGGGAGACGTAACAGCACCCTGTTACAATTACTTCTTGTTTTTCTTTGAAATGGTTTGTTGATTTTAATTCGTCTTGAGATGTTGCTCTTCTATTTCTGTCATGGTGGTGTCCGTCTTGATTTTTCGTATGTGTTTTATTGTCTCGTGAGGCATTCTCTTTTCTTTTCACACAAAAGTTATGAAATTTTAAGAACGTATGAATATTCTAAAAACTTTAACTAGTTCTAGTAATAACACTTTAATTACTTAACAGTTTAAATCCATAATGATATATTCTCATACTGATTTCATAATTTGTGTATTCTTATTATTTGTCCATCAATGTACAACAGTTCACATAACTGTTTAATAGTGAAACGATTGTTGTCTACGAACCTGTCATTTTTCTTATTAGCTTGCTGATGTTTGACACTTCCACAGTGCCCAAACTCTTCAAAAGGTCGAATTAAACTGTAGTCATTTTTCTTCATTCTAGAAAGCAAATTACATAAAATAGTATAGAAATTACATTTAGCATTACAAATGCTAACTATCAAACGAAAAAAATTACATCTTTTCATAAAGGTTTTATTCGCATAAAAAATGTCATTTTTATAAATTTCCTGTTTACAAAACTATGATTATTTCGAAAAACTGTGGTTATTCTTATCCCAGGCATATATAACCTTAAAATTGAGAATGGAAATGGAGAATGTGTCAAAGAGACAACAACCCGACCATAGAACAGACAACAGCAGAAGGTCACCAACAGATCTTCAATGCAGCGAGAAATTCCCGCACTCGGAAGCGTCCTTCAGCTGGCCCTTAAACAAATATATATACTAGTTCAGTGATAATGAACGCCATACTAAACTCCAAATTGTACACAAGAAACTAAAATTAAAATAATACAAGACTTACAAAGGCCAGAGGCTCCTGACTTGGGACAGGCGCAAAAATGCGGCGGGGTTAAACATGTTTATGAGATATCAACCCCCCTAAACCTCTAGCCAATGCAGAAAAGTAAACGCATAACAATACGTACATTAAAATTCAGTTCAAGAGAAGTCCGAGTCTGATGTCAGAAGATGTAACCAAAGAAGATAAATAAAATGACAATAATACATAAATAACATCAGACTACTATCAGTTAACTGACATGCCAGCTGGCCACAGACCACAATTAATTCCTCTATCAGTTCTTTATAACCTTTTGCATCATTAAAAAAATTGCACCATGCACTTTTGTCCATTTTTTTGTGTGTGTAATGTATTGTCCTAGTCCAAATATATATCCAAAATTCAGAAAGATTGAAGCAATCACTTTTACAAATTTAGCCAATACACATCCATACCCCTATTGACAAGTCAAGAGATGTTCCGAAAACTGTAAATATCACCTTTTTGCACTTGACCTAATCACTCATTCCATATCAAAATCAGTTAAAATACAACCTCCAAAAATTTATTTGACCTCTCTTCTTTCATTTCCACCCAAAAAGATTTAAGGAATGAGTGAGGAAAGGAAAGAAAAAAAATTAAGGAAAAATACACTTTAATTAAAAGGAACTATATTCGTGGACAACGAAAAGCGGGGTCATTAATTGTGGTCTTGGGCCAGCTCCAGACTTCAATTAAACTGATTGAAAGATTATGTCTTCATCATATGAATATCAGGCACAATCCTTCCCGTTAGGGGTTTAGTATCATACCATCATAACATATATGAGAAGAACATAACCCGTGTAATGCCAACATATAAATAAATAAATATTAACGCCAAAATATGCAATCTTTAATGACCTGACAACAGTATAGTAACTATATCCCTTCTTACTTAGTCGAATTTGGCACAACTTTTTGGAATTTTGGGTTCTCAATGCTCTTCAACTTTGTACTTGTTTTGGCTTTATAACTATTTTCATCTCTGCGTCACTGATGAGACTTGTGCAGACGAAACGCGCGTCTGGCTTATTAAATAATTATCCTGGTACCTTTGATAACTATTAAGATGTGTTCGAGCTTTTGATTTTGAGTTATCCATTTGTTTGATGTGTTTGAGCTTTCGAATTTGCCATTTGATTTGTGACTTTCCGTTTTGAATTTTCATCGAAGTTCAGTTTTTTGTGATTTTTCATTTTTCTAGCAAATTATCGAAATTATTACAATTTAAGAAATATAAACTTTTTGCATTTTCTTTCTGCTTTTTTCCATCGTTCTTGCTAAATGAGGCTATTTGATACAAACCTTACATTGATAAAAACAGACATTAGAAACAGCTAGACCATAGTTGAGTGAACCAACCTTATCTGACATTATCTGAAATTTAGTGACTTGCCGATTTGAAATCAATGGTATTAATTTGTGGCCCTTGTTGTATTCAGCTATATTTTTAACACTCGACGCATGGGGTCTATAGCACCATATTTACTTTTCTACTGAATATACTTCATAATCCATTTTCAACTCGGTATTTCTAGTGCTTTTTGTTTGTTTGTCGAAAACGTTATGAAGAGTATTTTTATAGAATTAATCATGTTTTTTAAATGTTATTGATGATATTAACTAGGCTATATTTCTTATATAAAATAACCATACATGGTTGACATGTCTTGAACATTTATAACATACGAAAGGCCTGTTTTATAACATTCTGTCAACAAATTAACTTTGAGATAACAAAATATATCAGCATTTCTCTTCTCAACTATCTTACCTTGTAAACAAATCGTCGTCCTCGCCTCCCCATCCAAAATACTGGTTAGAAAATCCGTTTATTTTCTCATATTGGAGTTTTGAAAATGTAGTCACTCCTCCAGCAAACCCTTCGTATGGCAAACTAAAAAACAATATTGTATAAAATGTACGAGTAGACTTTAAGTGCTGCTTTTTAACTTTTCAACTTTTAGTATTTTTCATTATTTCGTCTGAATCCCTACACTGCACATTTTTATTAACAAACCATTTTGTGGGTAAAGTTATCATTAAATTGATAAATTGTGTGTATGATTGATTGATTTATACCGATCATCATGTTATATGTATATTGATATTGTAAATGATATCAGCTGCGATCGAGTCACGATATGTAGTTTTTTTGTAAAGTAAACTCAGCGAACGAATGCAAAAAGACTCTATATTGAATTTGTGTCGAGCAGCTGATATTAAATTTACAATATCAATACTAGTATGCTTACTACGAAAGCCGAGAAGGATCATTCATAATTCAGAATTCAAAACTCGCAAATCAAGAAAGATAATCCTGTTTTATTGCAGTTGCAATCCAAACACAATAAATATTATCTTAATCTGATCAACTGATCTGATAAAATATTCCGTAGATTAATAATATAATAGTGCACAGACAAACATTATAACACTTTTCAAAGGATATGTGCCGACATTATGTCAGACAAGTGAAACATTTCTTGTTATCACTTTTACTCCGGGAGAGAGAGATATCGAGTGTCACTTCAATCCTTTTTCGATTTTTTTTCTTCTTCTTTTCATGACTTGAGAATCTTTTATAATATAAAAATAAGAAGATGTGGTATGATTGCCAATGAGACAACTTTCCACAAGAGACTAAAATGACTCAAAAATTAACAGCTATAGGTCAACGTACGGCCTTCATCAATGAGTAAAACCCATATCACATAGTCAGCTATAAAAGACCCCGAAATGACAAATGTAAAACAATTCAGACGAAAAAACAATTTTGATACACAGCAAAAAACGACAACCACCGAATAACAGGCTCCTGGCTTGGGACAGACACATACAGAATGTGCACCATCCTCATTTATACAACACAAAAAATATGTCGTCCACTTTTTGGTGTAGTGAATGAGAATTATTGTCAGGTGTAAAATTAGAGAATAGGCTGGCAAAGAATGGAGATCGTAGCGTTGTTTTTATTTATCCACACAGGGAACACATTGAGAGTTTTATGCTGTCAGAAATTAAGCATTTCGCATTGTGTCCGAAAAGACCTTTCATTGTAGAGGATGCTTACATAGTTTTGATATACTTTATTTGATTGTAATATAAAATTTCAACTGGTTTTTTTTTAAATGATTATTTATTAATTTATTTCTGTTATTTCTTTAACCCGAAACCACCTTTGAGTAACTGGTGAAAATGTTTTGCAATGTTTCTGGATATCAATTTTACCAAGGGTTTTCGGATTTTTTCATTGCTGTCATTGGGAAATCAAGTGTCAAACCTTCTAAGTAAACACTGAAAACTGGATCTTTCAATGATGGTTCTGTTTTAGCAAAGACACTATAAGTTAAAAATTCACAAGAAAACTTTCTGGTAGTAACAATAAAAAAGATTTGCACTAAAAAATAACATTTCCAAATAAAGTTATCATGTCCCTCCTAAAATAGCAATTAAACGACGAGTACAACAGGCTACAGAAACTTTGTGTATAATAAAGATAAAAAGAAGAAGCTTTTTGTCAAATTAGGTCAAATACTCCTATGCGAATATATTCCTGGAGTACCAGCTTTAATTTATGTTTTTACCGGCTGTATACCTTTTTGAAACATGCTTATTATCCGCATATGTATCATTTGTACATTTTGGTTCAGTGGTGCTGATGGCATTTGAAGCAGTCCTCTTTTTCATATAATGACATCGGGGTTTTATATGATTTGCTATGTGGTAAGGGGTTTGCTCATTGTTGAAGTGGTAATAAACATTGTATGTAACTTTCATAACATTTGGTTGAGGCAAATAAAGTTAGAGCGCGTAGACGACAAATTTAACATTTTTTCCATTTATAAATGGGCTTGAATGGTGAAAGTGATGCCAGCCAAATTTTAACTTGATCTCAGTTTTGTGGTAATAAGCATTGTGTATAAGTTTCATAGTATTTGTTTGAGGCAAAATAAAGTTAAATTGCGGAAACATCCAAGTTGTAAATTTTCCCATGAATACGTACGGACGTACAGACGGACAAGCGTTAAAATTAATGCCCCCTCCGCTGTAGCTGAGATTATTCCGGCGGCACGTCTGTCTGTGTATACCTTCGTATAGAAATATGCCATTTATAAGAATGGATAAGTTTGAAAAAAATTTGTGTGTGGAAAAGGGGGGGATGCAAACTTCTGAAAGTGACAAGAAAAAAAAACTATTTTCTATGTAGTGTAATAATCTTAAATTAAGTAATTGTTCTCTTTCATTTTCATTTTTTAGTTTTAATTTTTGTCTTAATATGGGAGGGGACATAGTTTTGTCCCCTTTTTGCCCCTGGCTCCTATACGTACACTGTTAATTATTATGACATATTTTGTGTAATAGCAATGAAACGAGTCATTTCGAATACCGGTATGAAAATGAGACTGTTCTATGACGACTTTTATTTATTGAAGACACTATTTTATAAAATACAAAATTATTGTATTTATTGGCTCTTAGTAATGTTCAATAGCGTATTTGAATAAAATTCAAAGGATTAAATTTACTACAATACAAACAATTCTTAGCTCTATTTTAGAACATGTAATTTAAACTTGTTGAAACGAAGTTAGTTTAAAATTTGTCAAATTAAGCTTTAAGAATTCCTTTTTTTTCAATTTGTCTTTTAATTTAGATTTATTATGCATGTCTCTAAACAAAGTATATGCGACGCGTAACAGTTTAAAAGTCATGGTGTTCTCATATATCCATTTGATACGGTGCATTTATTATGGATATATTTCACTCCATTTATGAAAGAAAATCTATAGAGCAGAGCATTTTTTTTATTTTTTTTGTAGCTCTATTTTAGAACATGTGATTTAAACTTGTTGAAATGAAGTTAGTTTAAAATTTGTCAAAGTAAGCTTTAAGACTTCCTTCTTTTATTTGAGATTTATTATGCATGTCTCTATACATAGTATGCGACGCGTAACAGTTTATAACTAAGTGTTTTGATATATGAATTTGAAACGGTGCATTTGTGATGGATATATTTCAGACTCCATTTTATTAATGAGATAAAATCTATAGAGCAGAGAATTTTGATTTTTTTTGTGTATCAATTTAAAATGTAGATTCAAATATTTTTCACTTCAAAGTTCAAACGATAAAGTAAAACTTCTTCAAAACTTATATATTAATGTATAGTTCGGCGTCCGCAAAACAGAAGCCATACGTATTTCATTGAATCTCGATATTTAAGATGTTTATAATTTTTCTAACAATGACGTTCTACCTCCATAAGCCTGGAAATGTCATGGCGGGTCACAATTCTATTATATAAATATAGGTAATATATATTAGTTAATATTTAGAGAGTCTTATAACAACAACACTTTAGGGACTGCTGCAGAAATTTATTGATGATCATTGATCGACATTTTATTTCAATTTCTTTTTATAGTTTATTTATATACTTACAATGAACTTTCACTTTCACTTTCACTTTCAGTTGCTATTAATAACGTTACTTACCATTGTAACATTGTGACGTTTAAATTTTAACAACCCGATTTTGTACTTCAGCATGATTTTATGTATTGTTTTTATCCTGATGACGGTGCCCTAGTCACCGAAACATTGCCACTAATACCGAAACATGTCGATCAATAAATTTCTGCAGCAGTCCCTAAAGTGTTGTTGTTATAAGACCTCTACATTGGTGTTTTTTCCGACGTAGTCGGTATAATTTCGGTTTGTGCCCTTTGAACTTAAGGATTTGGTTGTGTTTGAAAAAACGTCTCGTTAATTATATCGTGATGGAAAGCAAGTGAAAAACTATAAATATTTGACTAGATCTTACAAAGATTTATATTTTTATTAAAATAATTGTTTCTCCAATAGCTCTTTGCATCCGTGACAGCTGTTTATTCGGGACAATTATATACTTTTTAATGTAAACTTTGTTGTACGAACGTACATTACTTTTAGAACGCACCTACGCATGTGAGATTTCCGCGGGGTTTTGGTGAATGTAAACAGAAAGATACGAGGACCGAGAATACTGAACACAAATAGAGAAAACGTTATTTAATTATTTTTTATGTGCTTCTGAAGGTTATCGAAATGATAGTTTTAAACATATACTCAAATTTAAATACGTCGGATATCTTTTTTAAAGATAGGTCTTGTTATCATAACGACCCTAGCTGCATACCCCCGGGTATCCACTTTATGGACAGGGGCGTAGCTAGAAGAAAACAATGTGCAAGCAACAACTGCCGAGCGGAGCGAGGCGAAAAATTTTTGGAACCCTTTAATGCAGAAATATGTTTTTTTTTTCGTTTTTCGGTCATAAGACGGTTTAAAGAGGAGCTACATGTAAATAGGACTTATAAACAATTTATGAACGTAAAACTATTAATACTTCAATCTTCTGAATAGAGTAACTCATGGTTAATTTAATACATAAACAACACATTTTTGAATTACAGAATTTACTCAACATTGACCAAAATCTGCTCTTCGGGTCTAAGCAGAAACGAACTTCTCTATTACTTTGTCAACATTCACACTGAAATCCCGATCAATATGCAGTAATGCTAGCGATAATAACCTGTTGTTGTTCATTGTTGATCGTACATTTGTTTTCAACAGACTTAATACACTGATAGATCTGCATGGTAGCACTCGCGAGATGTTATAAACCAGCGTACGTGTTCTCCATCGAGCGACCTCCAGATTGAAATTGTCCGCCAAATACATGCCAGGCAGGTCATTTTGTATGTCTCAGACAATGTTGAGAATTATTCGTTAGTTATATTTCCTACAACACGAGGAAGCAGATACGACACAAAGAAGCTATTTTCTGATAATACCAGGCCTTGCGGTCATAAAACTTTCGAGTCAGTTTTTTGTACTCGTACTCGAAAATCAACCAATCAAATTGCTGGACTTCATGTTTCGAGCATGATTTTTGTGCTCCGAGCACTGAGCAAAGTTTTATGCCTTCAAGGCCAGACCGTCCCTCTACTCTCCAATTCCATTATCATATATGGTCTACGTGTGTGAACGCAAAATATAATGAGACTTTCCAGTGCTGTTTTGGCGTGTTTCAGGGTGATTTGCTCTGGTAGTCTGTCGAATACATCGCCTCGGCATATTTTCAATAATATCAAAGGGTTTCGATAGATCTAATGGTCGATTGGTACATCGCATCGCAAACAGATAAGCCTAATTTAAGCCGTACTCTGTAAAATGTGCTCCGAAACTACACGTCTTAGAATGAGTATAATAAATTCAAATCTGGTAAAAGATACAAGTTACTGTCCGATTTTTACATGATCTCCAATAAAACGTTTATTTTGAAATGCCGTTATTTAATGACAGTTCATCAATTAAAAAAGTGACAATATATGTGTCTCCTTTAACCATAATTAATTTATAAATTTTTATTTTGGCATTTTTTTTTTTGCTTGCCGAATCGATGTGCACGCAACTGCGTGTTGGCGTATAGGGAGCTACGCGCCTGATGGACTCTACGGTACTACAGACTCACCAGGCGTTGGTCTACTTTCGTTTGTTATTAGTTAATATTATATAAAAATGGGTACATTGTTATAGACAAACATAGCACAACCCTACCAAAAAAAAAATCGAAGTTAACCCCTCCACCCAGATTAAAATTGATAATTCCAAGATTAAAGTTGGATATTGCAAGATTAAAGTTGATAATCCCAAGATTTAAGTCGACAATTTGAAAAAAATAAAATAAAAAAGGATGACCCTAATATGCTTTCGTCATAAATGGAATTACATAAGTAAATGCCAAAAGTATCATCTTTCGTCAATCATAGACCGTAACTCCAAAATAACATAAAGAAAAAATCGTCAAAAACTTAACACGAATTTTGTTGATATTATCAGATTATTACATGGCATTTTTCATATCGCATGTATTATCAGCTGATAATACATGCGATATAAAAAATGACATGTTATGATCTTTTTATCATATGCTTCAATAGTAGAGAAAAATAACAGATTCATATATTGATCCTTCTACGTGGTTCCCGAAAAGAAGTTGAAAGAGTAAAAAGTTCACGGACGTCGGACCCAAAATTTGATACATTCAATATGAAATCTTTCTATCATATGCCTCAACAGAGAAAAAAACCACATTTTAATATTGACGAATCGACTAAAAATAATTCAACAATATACATAATAAACATTGTTTGGAAAAGTCAACTTTTTTAAAGTAACTTTCTAAATTATGTTTCAGAAAAACTTAAAAACTGCATTTATATCTAATATTTTTTTTTTTTTTTTAATTTAAATGTAATCATTTTACACAATATACTTTCCACTATTCAAATAATTGTTTTGTGCACTAATTTGCAATGTTTTTCACTGAAAACGTAGCATTGAGGTGTATTTTCCGGAATTTGCCGAGTATCACCGGAATGCCATGTGATAACGTTACGGAAAGGCATGTGATAACAATCGAAGCATGTGATAAACTTTTCATATCAGCCCGCTAAACACCAATTCGAAAAATATGGAAAATACTTTAATTTAATGCTATTATCATACGGTAAAAATCATATGTTATTTAGTCTAAGTATATGATAAAACAACATATTAAAACTATCAGAATTTGATAAACGATACACAAAATCTGTCTTTTGTAAATACATATATTTTAATAACTAGATTCTTTCGTTGGAAAACTAGGTTATTATAAGAGATTTGTTGTTGTTTGCTTAACCTCCAGTGGTAAATATTTCATGCATATTTAAACTTTACGAAAAAGCGATGATTTCAATTTTTCAATTGTGAACGTTCCATTTCAGTGAAGCCACTTTCCAGCTGTAGTAGTATAGGGCTCGGGTTTCCTTTCCTATTTTCTTGATAGAGGGTTGCTACTTGCAAGGACGCTGTGTTACCAAGGGTTTCAAATGGTAAAGTTGAATGTATCCCTTTGCAGGTGTAACGGACCCTTTGTCTTGTTTCAATGGGTTCGTGTTCTTAACAAACTTTCTAAAATAGCTTTCAGTAGTATATTAAAGTGTAAAGTGCGATCTTTTTTTTTTTTGCTTTCGTAAGCGCAGGGAATCATGATAGATTAATGTAGGATTTTTTAGTTTTGAATTTGAATTTTGAATTTTGAATGATCCTTCTCGGATTTCGTAGATAACAACCAGATAATCGATTCATCGGGTTATATTTGCGTATGTTGAATGATAGAAACAAATTAATGATAATTCTACAAACAAAATGGTTTGTTAATAAACAAAATTCTATATTGGATAATATCCGTGAACTTCTGTATATAACAGAAATATCCAAAAATAGTTTCTAAAATCATAATGGAGTTCGCAAACAATATAAAAGATGATTTTACTATACCGTGTTTTTTATGTCGAAGAAGGTCAAAACTATTTAATAACAAAGTGGCGAAAATAAACCCCCTCGCCAAATAAAAACACTGTTTCCTCACATGCTTGCACGTGTTTTACTACTGAATAGTTATGATCTCGTAACAATTTAAAAAAATGGTTTAACTTTATTAAATAGTTAAATTTATTAAACCAACAAAACATATTAGTTTCTAAGAAGCGGCATACGTTGGGCTTACAAAAAGACTGTTAAATGTGGCAAATATGGGCGCCCGACTCTAGATTTATGTTTTTCTTTACTATTATATGTTTTTACTCACTTGTATTTGAATTAGAGTTAGTAGAGAATATGATAGAATCAATGTGCTATCACTCTAGGACAATAATTAATATATGTTTAAATAGTCTAACTTAGCAGTTATGTTGTGCTCTGATTTTCGTGGCACATTTTATCGAATCAATTGTCTATTACTTTCATTAAAAATATTGAAAGTTTGTTAAGAACACGAACCCATTGAAACAAGACAAAGGGTCCGTTACACCTGCAAAGGGATACATTCAACTTTACCATTTGAAACCCTTGGTAACACAGCGTCCTTGCAAGTAGCAACCCTCTATCAAGAAAATAGGAAAGGAAACCCGAGCCCTATACTACTACAGCTGGAAAGTGGCTTCACTGAAATGGAACGTTCACAATTGAAAAATTGAAATCATCGCTTTTTCGTAAAGTTTAAATATGCATGAAATATTTACCACTGGAGGTTAAGCAAACAACAACAAATCTCTTATAATAACCTAGTTTTCCAACGAAAGAATCTAGTTATTAAAATATATGTATTTACAAAAGACAGATTTTGTGTATCGTTTATCAAATTCTGATAGTTTTAATATGTTGTTTTATCATATACTTAGACTAAATAACATATGATTTTTACCGTATGATAATAGCATTAAATTAAAGTATTTTCCATATTTTTCGAATTGGTGTTTAGCGGGCTGATATGAAAAGTTTATCACATGCTTCGATTGTTATCACATGCCTTTCCGTAACGTTATCACATGGCATTCCGGTGATACTCGGCAAATTCCGGAAAATACACCTCAATGCTACGTTTTCAGTGAAAAACATTGCAAATTAGTGCACAAAACAATTATTTGAATAGTGGAAAGTATATTGTGTAAAATGATTACATTTAAATTAAAAAAAAAAAAAAAATATTAGATATAAATGCAGTTTTTAAGTTTTTCTGAAACATAATTTAGAAAGTTACTTTAAAAAAGTTGACTTTTCCAAACAATGTTTATTATGTATATTGTTGAATTATTTTTAGTCGATTCGTCAATATTAAAATGTGGTTTTTTTCTCTGTTGAGGCATATGATAGAAAGATTTCATATTGAATGTATCAAATTTTGGGTCCGACGTCCGTGAACTTTTTACTCTTTCAACTTCTTTTCGGGAACCACGTAGAAGGATCAATATATGAATCTGTTATTTTTCTCTACTATTGAAGCATATGATAAAAAGATCATAACATGTCATTTTTTATATCGCATGTATTATCAGCTGATAATACATGCGATATGAAAAATGCCATGTAATAATCTGATAATATCAACAAAATTCGTGTTAAGTTTTTGACGATTTTTTCTTTATGTTATTTTGGAGTTACGGTCTATGATTGACGAAAGATGATACTTTTGGCATTTACTTATGTAATTCCATTTATGACGAAAGCATATTAGGGTCATCCTTTTTTATTTTATTTTTTTCAAATTGTCGACTTAAATCTTGGGATTATCAACTTTAATCTTGCAATATCCAACTTTAATCTTGGAATTATCAATTTTAATCTGGGTGGAGGGGTTAACTTCGATTTTTTTTTTGGTAGGGTTGTGCTATGTTTGTCTATAACAATGTACCCATTTTTATATAATATTAACTAATAACAAACGAAAGTAGACCAACGCCTGGTGAGTCTGTAGTACCGTAGAGTCCATCAGGCGCGTAGCTCCCTATACGCCAACACGCAGTTGCGTGCACATCGATTCGGCAAGCAAAAAAAAAAATGCCAAAATAAAAATTTATAAATTAATTATGGTTAAAGGAGACACATATATTGTCACTTTTTTAATTGATGAACTGTCATTAAATAACGGCATTTCAAAATAAACGTTTTATTGGAGATCATGTAAAAATCGGACAGTAACTTGTATCTTTTACCAGATTTGAATTTATTATACTCATTCTAAGACGTGTAGTTTCGGAGCACATTTTACAGAGTACGGCTTAAATTAGGCTTATCTGTTTGCGATGCGATGTACCAATCGACCATTAGATCTATCGAAACCCTTTGATATTATTGAAAATATGCCGAGGCGATGTATTCGACAGACTACCAGAGCAAATCACCCTGAAACACGCCAAAACAGCACTGGAAAGTCTCATTATATTTTGCGTTCACACACGTAGACCATATATGATAATGGAATTGGAGAGTAGAGGGACGGTCTGGCCTTGAAGGCATAAAACTTTGCTCAGTGCTCGGAGCACAAAAATCATGCTCGAAACATGAAGTCCAGCAATTTGATTGGTTGATTTTCGAGTACGAGTACAAAAAACTGACTCGAAAGTTTTATGACCGCAAGGCCTGGTATTATCAGAAAATAGCTTCTTTGTGTCGTATCTGCTTCCTCGTGTTGTAGGAAATATAACTAACGAATAATTCTCAACATTGTCTGAGACATACAAAATGACCTGCCTGGCATGTATTTGGCGGACAATTTCAATCTGGAGGTCGCTCGATGGAGAACACGTACGCTGGTTTATAACATCTCGCGAGTGCTACCATGCAGATCTATCAGTGTATTAAGTCTGTTGAAAACAAATGTACGATCAACAATGAACAACAACAGGTTATTATCGCTAGCATTACTGCATATTGATCGGGATTTCAGTGTGAATGTTGACAAAGTAATAGAGAAGTTCGTTTCTGCTTAGACCCGAAGAGCAGATTTTGGTCAATGTTGAGTAAATTCTGTAATTCAAAAATGTGTTGTTTATGTATTAAATTAACCATGAGTTACTCTATTCAGAAGATTGAAGTATTAATAGTTTTACGTTCATAAATTGTTTATAAGTCCTATTTACATGTAGCTCCTCTTTAAACCGTCTTATGACCGAAAAACGAAAAAAAAAACATATTTCTGCATTAAAGGGTTCCAAAAATTTTTCGCCTCGCTCCGCTCGGCAGTTGTTGCTTGCACATTGTTTTCTTCTAGCTACGCCCCTGTCCATAAAGTGGATACCCGGGGGTATGCAGCTAGGGTCGTTATGATAACAAGACCTATCTTTAAAAAAGATATCCGACGTATTTAAATTTGAGTATATGTTTAAAACTATCATTTCGATAACCTTCAGAAGCACATAAAAAATAATTAAATAACGTTTTCTCTATTTGTGTTCAGTATTCTCGGTCCTCGTATCTTTCTGTTTACATTCACCAAAACCCCGCGGAAATCTCACATGCGTAGGTGCGTTCTAAAAGTAATGTACGTTCGTACAACAAAGTTTACATTAAAAAGTATATAATTGTCCCGAATAAACAGCTGTCACGGATGCAAAGAGCTATTGGAGAAACAATTATTTTAATAAAAATATAAATCTTTGTAAGATCTAGTCAAATATTTATAGTTTTTCACTTGCTTTCCATCACGATATAATTAACGAGACGTTTTTTCAAACACAACCAAATCCTTAAGTTCAAAGGGCACAAACCGAAATTATACCGACTACGTCGGAAAAAACACCAATGTAGAGGTCTTATAACAACAACACTTTAGGGACTGCTGCAGAAATTTATTGATCGACATGTTTCGGTATTAGTGGCAATGTTTCGGTGACTAGGGCACCGTCATCAGGATAAAAACAATACATAAAATCATGCTGAAGTACAAAATCGGGTTGTTAAAATTTAAACGTCACAATGTTACAATGGTAAGTAACGTTATTAATAGCAACTGAAAGTGAAAGTGAAAGTGAAAGTTCATTGTAAGTATATAAATAAACTATAAAAAGAAATTGAAATAAAATGTCGATCAATGATCATCAATAAATTTCTGCAGCAGTCCCTAAAGTGTTGTTGTTATAAGACTCTCTAAATATTAACTAATATATATTACCTATATTTATATAATAGAATTGTGACCCGCCATGACATTTCCAGGCTTATGGAGGTAGAACGTCATTGTTAGAAAAATTATAAACATCTTAAATATCGAGATTCAATGAAATACGTATGGCTTCTGTTTTGCGGACGCCGAACTATACATTAATATATAAGTTTTGAAGAAGTTTTACTTTATCGTTTGAACTTTGAAGTGAAAAATATTTGAATCTACATTTTAAATTGATACACAAAAAAAATCAAAATTCTCTGCTCTATAGATTTTATCTCATTAATAAAATGGAGTCTGAAATATATCCATCACAAATGCACCGTTTCAAATTCATATATCAAAACACTTAGTTATAAACTGTTACGCGTCGCATACTATGTATAGAGACATGCATAATAAATCTCAAATAAAAGAAGGAAGTCTTAAAGCTTACTTTGACAAATTTTAAACTAACTTCATTTCAACAAGTTTAAATCACATGTTCTAAAATAGAGCTACAAAAAAAATAAAAAAAATGCTCTGCTCTATAGATTTTCTTTCATAAATGGAGTGAAATATATCCATAATAAATGCACCGTATCAAATGGATATATGAGAACACCATGACTTTTAAACTGTTACGCGTCGCATATACTTTGTTTAGAGACATGCATAATAAATCTAAATTAAAAGACAAATTGAAAAAAAAGGAATTCTTAAAGCTTAATTTGACAAATTTTAAACTAACTTCGTTTCAACAAGTTTAAATTACATGTTCTAAAATAGAGCTAAGAATTGTTTGTATTGTAGTAAATTTAATCCTTTGAATTTTATTCAAATACGCTATTGAACATTACTAAGAGCCAATAAATACAATAATTTTGTATTTTATAAAATAGTGTCTTCAATAAATAAAAGTCGTCATAGAACAGTCTCATTTTCATACCGGTATTCGAAATGACTCGTTTCATTGCTATTACACAAAATATGTCATAATAATTAACAGTGTACGTATAGGAGCCAGGGGCAAAAAGGGGACAAAACTATGTCCCCTCCCATATTAAGACAAAAATTAAAACTAAAAAATGAAAATGAAAGAGAACAATTACTTAATTTAAGATTATTACACTACATAGAAAATAGTTTTTTTTTCTTGTCACTTTCAGAAGTTTGCATCCCCCCCTTTTCCACACACAAATTTTTTTCAAACTTATCCATTCTTATAAATGGCATATTTCTATACGAAGGTATACACAGACAGACGTGCCGCCGGAATAATCTCAGCTACAGCGGAGGGGGCATTAATTTTAACGCTTGTCCGTCTGTACGTCCGTACGTATTCATGGGAAAATTTACAACTTGGATGTTTCCGCAATTTAACTTTATTTTGCCTCAAACAAATACTATGAAACTTATACACAATGCTTATTACCACAAAACTGAGATCAAGTTAAAATTTGGCTGGCATCACTTTCACCATTCAAGCCCATTTATAAATGGAAAAAATGTTAAATTTGTCGTCTACGCGCTCTAACTTTATTTGCCTCAACCAAATGTTATGAAAGTTACATACAATGTTTATTACCACTTCAACAATGAGCAAACCCCTTACCACATAGCAAATCATATAAAACCCCGATGTCATTATATGAAAAAGAGGACTGCTTCAAATGCCATCAGCACCACTGAACCAAAATGTACAAATGATACATATGCGGATAATAAGCATGTTTCAAAAAGGTATACAGCCGGTAAAAACATAAATTAAAGCTGGTACTCCAGGAATATATTCGCATAGGAGTATTTGACCTAATTTGACAAAAAGCTTCTTCTTTTTATCTTTATTATACACAAAGTTTCTGTAGCCTGTTGTACTCGTCGTTTAATTGCTATTTTAGGAGGGACATGATAACTTTATTTGGAAATGTTATTTTTTAGTGCAAATCTTTTTTATTGTTACTACCAGAAAGTTTTCTTGTGAATTTTTAACTTATAGTGTCTTTGCTAAAACAGAACCATCATTGAAAGATCCAGTTTTCAGTGTTTACTTAGAAGGTTTGACACTTGATTTCCCAATGACAGCAATGAAAAAATCCGAAAACCCTTGGTAAAATTGATATCCAGAAACATTGCAAAACATTTTCACCAGTTACTCAAAGGTGGTTTCGGGTTAAAGAAATAACAGAAATAAATTAATAAATAATCATTTAAAAAAAACCAGTTGAAATTTTATATTACAATCAAATAAAGTATATCAAAACTATGTAAGCATCCTCTACAATGAAAGGTCTTTTCGGACACAATGCGAAATGCTTAATTTCTGACAGCATAAAACTCTCAATGTGTTCCCTGTGTGGATAAATAAAAACAACGCTACGATCTCCATTCTTTGCCAGCCTATTCTCTAATTTTACACCTGACAATAATTCTCATTCACTACACCAAAAAGTGGACGACATATTTTTTGTGTTGTATAAATGAGGATGGTGCACATTCTGTATGTGTCTGTCCCAAGCCAGGAGCCTGTTATTCGGTGGTTGTCGTTTTTTGCTGTGTATCAAAATTGTTTTTTCGTCTGAATTGTTTTACATTTGTCATTTCGGGGTCTTTTATAGCTGACTATGTGATATGGGTTTTACTCATTGATGAAGGCCGTACGTTGACCTATAGCTGTTAATTTTTGAGTCATTTTAGTCTCTTGTGGAAAGTTGTCTCATTGGCAATCATACCACATCTTCTTATTTTTATATTATAAAAGATTCTCAAGTCATGAAAAGAAGAAGAAAAAAAATCGAAAAAGGATTGAAGTGACACTCGATATCTCTCTCTCCCGGAGTAAAAGTGATAACAAGAAATGTTTCACTTGTCTGACATAATGTCGGCACATATCCTTTGAAAAGTGTTATAATGTTTGTCTGTGCACTATTATATTATTAATCTACGGAATATTTTATCAGATCAGTTGATCAGATTAAGATAATATTTATTGTGTTTGGATTGCAACTGCAATAAAACAGGATTATCTTTCTTGATTTGCGAGTTTTGAATTCTGAATTATGAATGATCCTTCTCGGCTTTCGTAGTAAGCATACTAGTATTGATATTGTAAATTTAATATCAGCTGCTCGACACAAATTCAATATAGAGTCTTTTTGCATTCGTTCGCTGAGTTTACTTTACAAAAAAACTACATATCGTGACTCGATCGCAGCTGATATCATTTACAATATCAATATACATATAACATGATGATCGGTATAAATCAATCAATCATACACACAATTTATCAATTTAATGATAACTTTACCCACAAAATGGTTTGTTAATAAAAATGTGCAGTGTAGGGATTCAGACGAAATAATGAAAAATACTAAAAGTTGAAAAGTTAAAAAGCAGCACTTAAAGTCTACTCGTACATTTTATACAATATTGTTTTTTAGTTTGCCATACGAAGGGTTTGCTGGAGGAGTGACTACATTTTCAAAACTCCAATATGAGAAAATAAACGGATTTTCTAACCAGTATTTTGGATGGGGAGGCGAGGACGACGATTTGTTTACAAGGTAAGATAGTTGAGAAGAGAAATGCTGATATATTTTGTTATCTCAAAGTTAATTTGTTGACAGAATGTTATAAAACAGGCCTTTCGTATGTTATAAATGTTCAAGACATGTCAACCATGTATGGTTATTTTATATAAGAAATATAGCCTAGTTAATATCATCAATAACATTTAAAAAACATGATTAATTCTATAAAAATACTCTTCATAACGTTTTCGACAAACAAACAAAAAGCACTAGAAATACCGAGTTGAAAATGGATTATGAAGTATATTCAGTAGAAAAGTAAATATGGTGCTATAGACCCCATGCGTCGAGTGTTAAAAATATAGCTGAATACAACAAGGGCCACAAATTAATACCATTGATTTCAAATCGGCAAGTCACTAAATTTCAGATAATGTCAGATAAGGTTGGTTCACTCAACTATGGTCTAGCTGTTTCTAATGTCTGTTTTTATCAATGTAAGGTTTGTATCAAATAGCCTCATTTAGCAAGAACGATGGAAAAAAGCAGAAAGAAAATGCAAAAAGTTTATATTTCTTAAATTGTAATAATTTCGATAATTTGCTAGAAAAATGAAAAATCACAAAAAACTGAACTTCGATGAAAATTCAAAACGGAAAGTCACAAATCAAATGGCAAATTCGAAAGCTCAAACACATCAAACAAATGGATAACTCAAAATCAAAAGCTCGAACACATCTTAATAGTTATCAAAGGTACCAGGATAATTATTTAATAAGCCAGACGCGCGTTTCGTCTGCACAAGTCTCATCAGTGACGCAGAGATGAAAATAGTTATAAAGCCAAAACAAGTACAAAGTTGAAGAGCATTGAGAACCCAAAATTCCAAAAAGTTGTGCCAAATTCGACTAAGTAAGAAGGGATATAGTTACTATACTGTTGTCAGGTCATTAAAGATTGCATATTTTGGCGTTAATATTTATTTATTTATATGTTGGCATTACACGGGTTATGTTCTTCTCATATATGTTATGATGGTATGATACTAAACCCCTAACGGGAAGGATTGTGCCTGATATTCATATGATGAAGACATAATCTTTCAATCAGTTTAATTGAAGTCTGGAGCTGGCCCAAGACCACAATTAATGACCCCGCTTTTCGTTGTCCACGAATATAGTTCCTTTTAATTAAAGTGTATTTTTCCTTAATTTTTTTTCTTTCCTTTCCTCACTCATTCCTTAAATCTTTTTGGGTGGAAATGAAAGAAGAGAGGTCAAATAAATTTTTGGAGGTTGTATTTTAACTGATTTTGATATGGAATGAGTGATTAGGTCAAGTGCAAAAAGGTGATATTTACAGTTTTCGGAACATCTCTTGACTTGTCAATAGGGGTATGGATGTGTATTGGCTAAATTTGTAAAAGTGATTGCTTCAATCTTTCTGAATTTTGGATATATATTTGGACTAGGACAATACATTACACACACAAAAAAATGGACAAAAGTGCATGGTGCAATTTTTTTAATGATGCAAAAGGTTATAAAGAACTGATAGAGGAATTAATTGTGGTCTGTGGCCAGCTGGCATGTCAGTTAACTGATAGTAGTCTGATGTTATTTATGTATTATTGTCATTTTATTTATCTTCTTTGGTTACATCTTCTGACATCAGACTCGGACTTCTCTTGAACTGAATTTTAATGTACGTATTGTTATGCGTTTACTTTTCTGCATTGGCTAGAGGTTTAGGGGGGTTGATATCTCATAAACATGTTTAACCCCGCCGCATTTTTGCGCCTGTCCCAAGTCAGGAGCCTCTGGCCTTTGTAAGTCTTGTATTATTTTAATTTTAGTTTCTTGTGTACAATTTGGAGTTTAGTATGGCGTTCATTATCACTGAACTAGTATATATATTTGTTTAAGGGCCAGCTGAAGGACGCTTCCGAGTGCGGGAATTTCTCGCTGCATTGAAGATCTGTTGGTGACCTTCTGCTGTTGTCTGTTCTATGGTCGGGTTGTTGTCTCTTTGACACATTCTCCATTTCCATTCTCAATTTTAAGGTTATATATGCCTGGGATAAGAATAACCACAGTTTTTCGAAATAATCATAGTTTTGTAAACAGGAAATTTATAAAAATGACATTTTTTATGCGAATAAAACCTTTATGAAAAGATGTAATTTTTTTCGTTTGATAGTTAGCATTTGTAATGCTAAATGTAATTTCTATACTATTTTATGTAATTTGCTTTCTAGAATGAAGAAAAATGACTACAGTTTAATTCGACCTTTTGAAGAGTTTGGGCACTGTGGAAGTGTCAAACATCAGCAAGCTAATAAGAAAAATGACAGGTTCGTAGACAACAATCGTTTCACTATTAAACAGTTATGTGAACTGTTGTACATTGATGGACAAATAATAAGAATACACAAATTATGAAATCAGTATGAGAATATATCATTATGGATTTAAACTGTTAAGTAATTAAAGTGTTATTACTAGAACTAGTTAAAGTTTTTAGAATATTCATACGTTCTTAAAATTTCATAACTTTTGTGTGAAAAGAAAAGAGAATGCCTCACGAGACAATAAAACACATACGAAAAATCAAGACGGACACCACCATGACAGAAATAGAAGAGCAACATCTCAAGACGAATTAAAATCAACAAACCATTTCAAAGAAAAACAAGAAGTAATTGTAACAGGGTGCTGTTACGTCTCCCAAACAAAGCTCCCATAACTCGCCATTTATATGGTCCCATGTTCATTTAATTTTTTGTCCAATACAAGAATATATATGGCTTACGGTTGGGGATCTCCACCATTTACAAGTATTCAAACAGGAGGGGGTGGTGGTAACTCCCAGAGACTTTACCTACATTTCATTTGATTTGTTTTATTGTCCCATACAAGAATATATGTGGTTTAGGGGTGGGGATGTTGACCGTTTACAAGTTTTCAAACAAGAGGGGGTGGGGTGACCCCCTCGGGACTTCCCTTTTATTTCATTTCATTAATTTTGTTTTATTGTCCCCTACAAGAATAAATATGGTTTAGGGGTGGGGATTTGGACCATTTACAAGATAATAGCACATTCTCAAATTGAACGGGGTGGGGGCAACCGCCAGGAACTTCCCTTTAATTTCATTTGATTAGCTTTATTGTCCCATACATGTATATATATGGTTTAGGGGTGGGGATGTTGACCGTTTACGAGTTTTCAAACAAGAGGGGGTGGGGTGACTTCCTCGGGACTTCCCTTTTATTTCATTTAATTTGTTTTATTGTCCCCTACAAGACAATATGGTTTAGGGATGGGGATCTGGACCGTTTACAAGATAATAGTACATTCTCAAATTGAACGGGGTGGGGGTGACCCCCAGGAACTTCCATTTAATTTCATTTGACGAATTTAGAATAGTTCGTCCATACATCGTTGATCTTGAAACAATCATTATTAGTATACATGTAAGTTTCCTGACGTATAAGCACCATTAAGAATGAGCTCCAGAGAAAGCAGACTAGTAGCGTTTCGTTAGTTTGTTTGTTAGAATGAACAAGTGACATGTCTAACTCTGAACAGTTAGAAAACGGACTATCGACATCGACCGCTTGTTCTTGATATTTGAAACTGCATGCATATATACGTATACGTTTATGATAGTGGTGAGTTCTTGCGTCTGACAAAAACTAAATTCCTTCATGGTTATATCTTGCCATACGTTTATATTGGTTTGTAAGGTGATTACTTAAAATCGTTATTTGAAAATCCTGTTTGTGAGATGTAGATTCATTTCAATACAGAAATTTCGTCTATATATTAAGTTTCACAAGTGTACAACACGGAGAAGCTCTGAAGATACATTACTCCCATTTTGTTTGGGTGTGAACCATCGATGTTTACAGCAATATCAAAGAATAAGATGATGATGGTAGAAAGAACTATGGGCGTCATGTGGCAAATATTACATGCATGTCGGACCATGAGTTGTCAATATGTATGAAAAGCTTTCCAATACAACCATATTATTGAGGAGGAATGTTTACATGCTATACTCTCGTACTAGTCACACCTTAGACACACATCTTTTTAACGATGTTTAAAAAAAAAGACAGAACCAATTTAATGTCATATTTCCCTATTTTTTAAATATAACTAAAAGTCTTTTATCTGACAAGAATACCCCTATTTAGCGGACAAGTAATTTATTCTTTTTTCTGTTATTGAATACCAAGAAAGAAAATAAATCCCGAAATCAATTTGAAACTTTGATACTCAATAGTTTCTCAGCAAAATATTCACATCCCTTGGGGATAATCAGTGTTCGTCCAGTGGCATATATAACAATTGTGATAACGAATTCCTTCCTTTGTTCGTGAACAATCTTATTGAAATATAAATCTGATTTTACTATGTCCACAACTTCGATGAACCAAAGCAAATTATACATCGACCTGTATTTAAATCAAATTGGTTCTCTTCTTCTTCTTCTTCTTCTGGTATACAATAGTCTATCGACATTCGATGATTACATACTGTTGGCATACGTGGACTAGTCTATTTACAAAACTTTTACCCCAATTTATTCAAAATATATGTTTTTTTCTTATGTTCAATGTATACATGCAGAGACATATAATACTTATATGTCTCTGATACATGTATATATTTTAAACTTGCGCTATAGTTCCGTATAACTTTCTACCCAGTCGTATAAACAAATCGTCGACAAGTGCGTACATTTTTTTAAATCAATATTTCTGGTATGTTCCAATCTGTCCTTGACTATTGACAATGAGTATATATTACATTTTCCCAAATTCACCCTTGGAAAAAGTATTTAAATAGAGTTTAATTTCATCAAATCTTTTTTTTGGGTATTATTTATATTTTTATGAATTATAATATTCTTTACACCAGAAATGTTATTTATAAACAAGCGTATAAGTTATCGACCGTGTACACTGATCAATACCTGCAGAAGTGAAACGATGCATGAACTTGCAAGCCCGGCAGGAAATGGCTTGAATACCTGGTAAATTAATTGAATTTTTTAATTACCTCACACCCCTCACAATACCGTTGGAGGTAATACCTTTAGCCATGCTGGTGATCAGATGAGGGAAGATCAGAATTTATTTAAAAAAAAGTTTATTACTTTAAAGAATTATGAACAAATTAGATTTTCGAAAACAATTTTCATGGAACACTTATTTATGATTTCAACTTTGACTTTTTACCTAATTCCAATATAAACAGTTTAAAAACAACAGACCATGGTAATTTAAAAAAATAAGAATATTTTCCGTATCAAGTTAGTTAGTCGGATAAAACAACCGTACGATTGACAAGATATCGACACGCAATTACGACTACATCGGTTACTGTAATTTTGTTTCTTTGTGGTTTATAGACATATCGTTGTTATTAATCGGGAAAGAAGACAAAATGGCCGAACGCAGAGAATTGATACTCTAAATTTAAAATCGATGGTGATTGCTTATCTAGCGTAATAAAACATTAATATCTATGAATTTGAGCATTTTTATACAGAATGAACATAATATCAATTTTTGATTTTTTTGCGAAGTTTCCCTGTAATTTTCAATCCCATACACATGACTAAAGATGAACGTTACAAATAAAAAAATTAGATGGACAAAGTAGAAATAAAGAATTGAGATAAGACATTGGGTTATATTTTTAGGTTGAAAATACTGAAGTATGCCCATAAAATATGGCAGAAAGATGGTCTGAACAATTTACAGTACAACTTACTGATTAAAAGATTGAAACAGTTATACGTATGGATATATGTGAATATAGATATGGTGAACGTTCGAAAGGTAAAACTAAAATTAGTTTTTAAAGCAAATCTTTTCATTTACATTTCCGAAAACTGATGCAAAGTAAATATCGATTAGGCTCTGAGACTCGGGTCTATTTTAATTACTGAGAAAAAAAGTTCATCTACAATCAATAATAAATAAGTTAACAAATGTGTCAAATTAACCCAGCTTTGCAGAATTAAATGAATTGTAGATATATTAAATATCAATTGTTATGGTTTAATTGACAAAACTGCCTTAATTGCTTTTATTGATATGAAAGAATTTATCATGGCGTTTTTGCAATAACATAAAGATTTTTGAATGAAGATAAAACTGAGAATGGAAATGGGGAATATGTCAAAAAGACAACAACCCGACCAAAGAGCAGATAACAGCCGAAGGCCACCAATGGGTCTTCAATGCAGCAAGAAAGGAGAAGGTTCACAACGGTTTGAAATTGGCCGCAAAATTTTAATGTTTTTAAAATCTGGCCATTCAATAACAAATTTCAAATAGAAATACTTGTGATAATACTGTTAAGACAAAAATATTCGTTTTCGGCACCTACCTTTAAAATTTTTGAAGCTATGACCCCTTCAATATACATAATTTATATTTTTGGTCAATTTTGTCCAACATTTTAATTGTTTTCGGCATATTGATTAACCTTGGCCGACATCCACGATCCAAAACGTTATTATATTGATGAATTCTGTATCACATTTAGAAGCGTAGGTGGCGTCTAAATTTTTCCTAAAGCTTTTGGTCTGAAATTGGCCAAAATCATCATAATTTGACAAAATGTCCAAAATGGGGGTTTTTGAGATCTCAACCCTCCCCCTATACCTCTAGCCAATGTAAAAAAAAAACAACCAAGCACACAACAATTTGCACAGTGAAACTCAGTTCAAAAGAAATCCGATTCCGATGTCAGAATAGGCTACATAAATTAACAAAGGACTAGCAGTAAATGTTATGCCAGCTCCAGACCTCAATTAAACTGACACATTCCCCATTTCCATTCATGCATGCATTAAACAGACCTGGCAATTCTATATATAGATTTCCGTTTTTTTTTTAATAACTTTACAAGAAAACGAATTCCAAGGAAAATGAAATTGCAATATCAACAGCTGAAACATATCAAACGAATGGATCACAACCGTCATATTTCTGACTTGGAACAGACATATCCTTATATAGAAAATGGTCGATTAAACCTGGTTTTATCTTAGCGAGGGAAACCTCTCACCTGTGTGACATTATCATAAAATTAAACGTATTTTTTGTTTTGTTAACATGTATATATTTTCCGGCAAACTTTATCAACAACTAAAACAAATTTTAAATTTTTTATATTTATGTTTTATTGTATTTTAGAGCCTTGATATGAAATTAAACAAATAAGTAAAGTTCTTTTCAAATTCCAAGGAATTGACGTTTTCATATTGGATGGCAACACTAGCAAAGAAAGAGAAAAACACAGAAACAGACTTGCGATATGAATGCTAATTTTAAAAGAAACTACTTTTGATATATTTTATACGATCAAAGGAGATATTTGCAATAAAGTAGTACAAATTGTAACTACAGTTATGTGTCCAGCTTGCAAGCAGAACATTGAATTAAAAAAGTAAAATGTGTTTCTACTATTTTAACTGTATCTTATTCTCTATGATTTGATCTTGTATGTTTATTGAATAATAATTTATAATTTGAAGGGTAATGAAGACTGGAGATATGTTAAAAAAAAATGCAAAAATAATGCAGAAAGTAGATTTCTTAAATGTTATTGAATTGTTATTGTTTAGACATTCGATAAAGATGTACCTTTAACTGCATCTTATTCGCTTTTATTTGATCTTGTATGTTTATTGAATAATAATTTATTATTGGAAAGGGTAATGAAGACTGGAGATACGTTCCAATAAAAAAAAATACAAACATAATACAGAAGCTAGATTTCTTGAATGTTATTGGTTAACCCACAATAGTCCAGGATAAGTAATACACGATGGTCTTGAAGTATAGATTCTTGAAACTGACGTTGTTTATCATCTTAATAAGATGTTAAAGTATTCTTTCATTTGCCTTTAACATAACTTTTACTGTTTAGACTGTTTTTGTTGGTATCCAGTTGACGTAGCTTTGTACTTATACATGATGGTCATCCCGCTATTATGTTATTTTTTTATGAGATTTTTTGCATTCTTGTCTTTCATTTTTGCTTATATGCTTTGTCTATACACCTTTTTGTGTTTCTTTGTTAAATGAAGTGGCTTTGTACTTATGTATCCCTTCATTGTTCTGTGATAATTTTTGTATTCTTGTCTTTCATTTTTGCTAATATGCTTTTGTCTAAATTCCTTTTTGTGTTTCTTTTTTACATATGACGTGTCTGTTTGGTGGTATCCATTTGACGTGGTTCTGTACTTGTACATCCCGTCATTGTGTTTTTGTATTGGTATGGTAAATGTTTGTTTAATGTATTTGTTGGTATGTATAGTGATTAATATAATAGCACAATGTTGACTGCTGTTCCTCTATTTTTGACATTTATACCAATTATGTCTGTTCACTTTGTTTTGTTCACACATCGTTGTTAATATAATGGACTTCTTTTGCGACTGTCATACAAGTGAGGTTTAGCTAGCTGTTAAATTAAGTTCACCCTTTTCAACATTGGAAAATGTCTGTACCAAGTCGAGAATATGACCGTTGTCATTCATTCGTTTAAAGTGTTTGAGTTTTGATTTTGCCATTTGATTAGGAGTTTTCCTTTTTGAGTTTTCCTCAGAGTTCAGTTTTTTTTGTTATTTTACTTTTTACCAGGTTTGGTTGAATGAGACGACATTTCACAATCGTGTGCAGGAGCATCTCAGTAACTCCTCAGATAGAATTTTGGAGGTTGTAAAATATCTTAGGCCCTTTTTTAAAAACAAATTGGTCAGCTTTGCACAGGACTCGTGCTAATGTGCCCTTACATTTTATTACCACTATAATCCCTCAATAAGAAATTCCGAATTTCAAGTTTCATTTCTTAATACAAAAATAAAGCGCTATATGTAGATTCCACATCTGCAACAAGTGTATTACGATATTTCTCCACTCGAGACAGTTAAATTTTAATATTTAAAGCTCGAGGCATGCCGAGCTTTTTAAATAATTAAAATTTAACTGTTGAGAGTGGAGAAATATCGTAATACACGAGTTACAGTGGTGGAATCTGTTTCTCTTCTGAAAGTTCTGTACTTTTGATGCATGGTCGCCTTTTTTCATAACGTCACTCAGAGAACTCAGAAGAAAACATGAACATTTAACGTCACAATTAAAATTAAACCAATCAATTGCCGAGAACAGATTTTTTTCACTAGTGAGGAGAAATATTTTTCTCACACCGGTCAGGAAATGTGAAAATAGCACTAAAATTACAGAAAATTGCGTAAACGAATATTCCTTAAGGAATAACAATTTATCTTGAACTTTCAAGTACTATTTTTGGTCAGAATTATTTTGATGGTAAATACATGTTACACACTGAGTTAACAAATAACCCTTTCGTATGTATTGTAATTAAAAAAATGATTACAAGTACACGACATAAACACAGAAATTAGAAACGTGTTATATATGTGTGATTTTTATTTATTAAAGCTCTATTGAAAATAAAATGACGTAACAGGAATTTGTTGTGTCAACACATGAAAATTAAAACAGTGCATTCTAACATAATTACGAATGTATGATGTTATGTTGTACGAAGAATCATGTTATATATATCCACAGATTTCTAACAACAAAGGAAATTGTTACATACAAATATTAATATGTGCTTTCGGTGTTGGTTCTACAGAAATTGTTAACAACTTTATCTGACTATATATTTGATGCTATATTTAAGCATTGAAACCTACTCGTGCTATTTTGTAACAGCTGTCATTAAGCCAACTAGGTCAATAATTAAAAATTATAATTTTAACAAACACAATTTTGTTCTGTACTTGTAATGAACGCTTACATAGTTTACTTCCTATTATAACAAATTAGAATTCTAAAATATAAGTAACATCTACTAAAACAATCAGATTCTAAATATGTATTATCTTTAAAATGTTAAGTGATGATCCACTTCTTATATTTCACAATGGCCTAGAATATCAAGATGCAACAAAGATAGATAACTTGTCACTTGTTGATTTTACTTAAACATTACTGCAGATAGACAGTTGATAGTATTGAAACACGTGGTGATGACGTTACCGTTGATTATAAAATTCATCTTTTTAAACGACATGGCACACAAATTAACAGACAGGTTGACGTTTTGCATACTGCACCCTCTCGAAGATTAAACGGGTTCGTTTTTGCATACTGCAGTTGGAATTATTGATATATATTCTTTTCGTAATCTTTAAATTATACATTTTATTCCGATATTTAAACTCATTCATTGATATGCTTTATTCCTTATAGTTAGATAACGTGAGAATATTTTATATTCATTTTCTTTGACGGTTCAAGTACGTAAATGGACGATAAAACCCATGTCTTTCAAAACAAGGAATGATAAACTGCACAATGATACCAGAAAAGGATATATGTAACTTTTATACTTTCCGAGATATCAAATTTATAAGGGATCACCGAATTTTAGATATTTTAGTATTAATAGTTGAACTTTCTGGTCTGCTTGAAAAAAAAAGACAAACGTAGGCGTGACGGCATTGTGTAACAAAATCTATTTGAAGACAATATTAGACATCACATATGTAAATGATTTATACAGACAAATTCAGCCATTTACGTACCTGTTATTTTAACTTTTATGGCATCATACATGTTAAAAGAACAAAATACAGAAAATATTAACACAGAAAATATTAACAATACATTAAGTTGCAAATAGCTATAAAATTATGTTTTTAAGAAAGCATAATTAAAAACAGTCTTTCGTTGTATGAATTTTGCTGTCCTGGACTGGTAGTTCTAGCTAAATCTGGAATAAATAATTTACTTAATTATTGTCAACTGTGCATTATGCTCATCAAACACATGACTATTGATTTACAGTACATGATACAGAAGACTTTTAGTGGATCAACACTTGCAAGTAAAATTATGTTGCTCAATACACATTTTTGTGAACTTTTGATCAATCTTATTTGAACTTTCTGCTATACATCAAATATGGATTCGTCTTAGAGAAAATAAAATTTTATCCCTCTTTTTACTAAATAATAGTCTTTTCTATTCATTTCGTACACGTGTCTTGGTTGTCTTCATTTTGCGGTCCATATATTAATGTTAACAATGATTTACATAAAGCACTGTTGGAGTCGTGTTTTCAATCTGATGTTAGTTGACAAATTTTGCACATCTTATAGTATATATGTAACCATACAAATCTAATATATACTTAAAGATTTATTGATTGATTGTTGCTTGCTGAACATCCAGTTGCAAATAGTTCATGCATGTTCAGGACGAGAACAGGTTTACAATACAATAAGTATGTCTTGTGATAAAGGCCATCCGGGATGATGGTCGTGGAAAGTTGGACTGCCACTTGAAAATGAATGAGGGTTTCTTTGATAGGAACAGAAATTTTGACTGGCAACAGGCCACCTACGGACCCATGAAAGAATGTTTGCAAGGGTTCTTAACGTACAAAGAGCGTGGCACTCTCTTGACACGAAGCATCAGATTTAACGTCCCCATTCTGACCGGACCTTTGATTTTTCATGGGTTAACAAACCTTCATATCTCCCTAGGTCCTTCTTTAAATGTCTTAACTCAAAACTCTCGACTCTACTCTTTTCCAATATGGCTAATTGTAATATGCATTTTAGATGTGAATAGATATGTGACTTAAAACAGAGCACAGTGTAATATATTCATTCGTACTAACCTTTCAATGGGAATACCTCCCTTCAAAGGTATTTGTTGTTCTCTTAAAAAGTCTACCAATCTGAAATGAAATAGAAGACTGGAAAAATAAGAACATTGCAAGGGACCAATATACTGGAACAGTAAATGCAAAAACCGTCACATATGAAAATGACCTGTCTCTTACACTACAAACCCGTAAAAATCTGAATTGCCAATATCTGTACTCGACTGTACTGATTTTTACTCGACCAGTCTGAATAGGTAAAAAATTTACTTGATATTACTCGACTGTAGTCTGAATTATACTTAACAGTCTGAACTTGTACTCGAAGTTTACTCGACCAGTACTTAAACCTTTTTTTACGTGTCCGAACCGTTATTGACCTATAAAACCGCACGTCTAATTATTGGGGAACGACATTTCTTCAGAGGGCGCTGGATCGTTACGAAAAAAGATACATGTACACAATAAATAAATCATATTAACGCATAAAACGTGTACAAAACAACTTAGTCTACTAGGATAAATTACAGATCAAATTTACGTTTGGTTCCGCTCCGCTGTTTTTTCTTGGCAAAAATACGTTATACAGACATTTTTTTCTAAACACCTTCGCATATTTAGCTGAGTATTAATATGTCAGCCAACTATGACTTGTTACAGATCTTATGTACATTTAGTATCGCACCTCTGATTTTTTACGAAATTATGGGCTTTTGAACTTTGAACATTTCGTGAATATAACAGTTACAATACATACATTTTGTATAAACGCCTTCATTTATTGAGCATATATTTAGTATGTGGGATACTATGGTAAATTACAGGTTATATATACTTTTGGTTAAGCTTCTCTGTTTCTTTTTGCCAAAAATATGGGCTTTGGACATTTGAAGTCGTAAAAATAAGAGTTATAGACTTTTCCATTCATTCCCATTTGTTGATTGCACTTTACCATATTAGTTGTAGAATGGTTTGATGTATTATATGTGGGTTTTATAAATGAATAATTACTTTGTACTTCCAATGAAAGTTTGTTTACATTCTTTCATCGCGGGTTTTTCCTCGCAATTGTGCGGTAACCGAAGTTCTAGGAAGAGGTCTCGTAGTAAAGTTCATTGCAACGCAAAAATATCGATGAATTCGTGCATGGAAAGACAACGAGTTATTTCTGTCCTTAATATGCAAGTACAATTTGATACTTACGTGAAGTAATCAACAACCAATATAAAATATATATATAATTCCATGAAGGATATAAGAAATTATAAACAACAGAGAAAAAAGACAAACAATAGTTTCTAAAAAAATATTACAAAAACACCAAAATCTTTATTAAAACAAACCTCACATAACGTTGGATGTAAACTCAATGATCAAGAAGTATAAGCAGTTTGTCATCCTTTCTATAACACACCACGTGATAAATCGTATACGTAAATAAAACAAAAAGGAAGGCAGACAGACAAATGGAACATACCCATGGTAGTTAAATATTCCGTCAGTCATAATTGTGTCTATCAAACTGTTGAAGAGAGAATAACATTTAACCTATTTAGAACTTGATTCTAAATAGTGATTCTAATAGGTATAATTTATAAAGAAGTGATTGGGAACATAGGATCTGATATACGATATCAACTGCAAGATATGTGAGAAGTTGAATAATTATTGCTGTTGTTTA
Organism: Mytilus edulis; assembly: GCF_963676685.1. Classification (NCBI taxonomy): domain Eukaryota; kingdom Metazoa; phylum Mollusca; class Bivalvia; order Mytilida; family Mytilidae; genus Mytilus; species Mytilus edulis. The sequence goes on from NW_027268985.1 coordinate 34,760, forward strand.
ATTTAAGCTTTACTTACCATTTCATCTAACTGTTTGAAATCTTGATCGACTCCGCTAGGCTCTGTTAAGACAAAATATATAATAATAATGAAATAACTCTTGTTATAAGCAATTAGTCCGATAAAACAAACCTACCTTGACCAAAAAGCAAACGGTTTGAAACGCCAACCTCCCCAAACCCTCAACCTATTCAATTTAGATAAAACAATAGGCGAATAAATGTTGAAACACAACTTAATCAAGAACCAGAGGAAACATAAAGTCAAACGAGTGCAAAACAAAGAACCTAAAAATCAGATTAGAAAAAAAATTAAGGAGGATAAGACCGCAGGTTTTATTAGATTTATCACAAGTAATTCAACTTAAAATTTAAGTATGTCAGTATTCAAAAGGAAAATATCATACAATTAATTTAAACGAAAAACGAAAACACTTTTGTTTTTCATTTTGTTTTTTTTAGAAATCAAAAACGAAAAAAGAAATGCATTATTTCTTTTGCTTGGGGGGTTAAGTACTGGATGAAATAAATTAATAAATTTTGTTCCCACTATTTTTGCAATAAATATATACATTCTGTCTGAACGAAATGTTGTCAAATCTTATTTCGATAAACATTTAAAATCCAGGTATTTGAAAGAAGATTGTTATAAACAATGATGGCGAACAGATAATAACTGTAACATTATTCAAGCGTATAAGATAAATCTCATTTGCCTGAATATTCTATTTGCTAAATTTCAAAACGAAAGATTGTGCGATTGCATATTTTTTACATTCAAGAACCCAACAGACATCCCGAATATTCTGGGGCGACCAAATATAGACATCTTCTCAAGGCAATGGAAATACAATGTTAAACAGATTAATCCAAAAGCTAAATTAAGTATACTTGTGATCTAGGAGTTTAAGATCTTTAATACCTGGCTTATATTTGGAAGCCGCATCAGAGCTGCTAGCGCAAACTGTGAATGCTTGTCCAACTTTCCACCAAAAGTGTTCATTTAGTTCTTCATCGAAAGGTTCAATATCCTTATTCGTATTCCAACTTGATTTCACTGTAGCAAACGCATCATTCAATATGCAGATAAAGACGTTAACCATTAATAATGTCATAATAAATATGAAGAAAGAAAAGATCACATTTGACTGTGCGTTGGCTGTCATTTCGGCATCACGGAAAGTTACCATTGCTAGCATCATTCTGAATAAAGTTCCAAATGTATTAAAGAAGTCTCGAAACTGATAGGATGTACCTCCCATGACGATGTATGTAAAAGAAGAGAATGCTGCCAGTATAATGGCCGCCAGCAACGCAAACGACAAAATATCAACCTTAGCTAGTCCAATAGATGTCTTCATCATGTACAGATAATAGTTAAAGCTAAGAGATGACAGAAGATTTAGGATGGCTATAAACAGAACAACTCCAATACATGCTTTGTTGATGTCATCCATTAACTGGACTAGTTCAAAAGACACAAAGGTACCTGCAACGTAATTTAGAAACTGTTTAGAAAAATTAATTAGTTTTTCGACGAAAACACGACATTTCTACACGAACTTCTTAAGACAAATAAAAAACATTATTTATTAACTAAGGGTTCTGTTATTTAGATAGTGTCCCCATATAGTAACGAACTAGTTTGATGTTTGTGTTATTTGCATATATCCCTTTGGTCTTGAATTGAAAAACACAAAAAACTAGAATCAGAGCTGCTTCATATGTTGACTTTTAAGTAGAAATTCACAGTGACAATCATTTGAGAACTAATCTTTACGTCAAAAGATATGGTTTTAATTTTCCGATAGAGAAGTACTGTACCTTTTTTTTTTTTTTATAGCAACATGCCAACGACACCTACACCTTAAATGGTAAAATTGAAGTAATTCTTTAAATATTTTTGTGTCCCATATGCACACGGATGTATAAAACTTCATTTATTTAAGACATAAACATAAATGAATGCAAATGTAAAAATCGTCCTGACTAGTGTCTCTTGTGAAGAAGGAAATGATTTCCGCACCAAATTCATTCCCGTGTTTTGTAAGGCCCTGCTGTCTAATAGGTATTTTGTATAATATTGTTTGTTTGATCTACTTTATGCCATAAACGTGTTTTCGAATGAAATTATGTGATAACCCCCGGTATATTCGCCATGTTTTGTTGAACAGAAATGAAATTTAAATTGTTGAAATGAATATTAGTAGTAGCACCTATCAAAGGAGTGTTGCCACGAAGGCCGTGAAATAAAACCTTGTAATTAAAACATGAAAAATCGTTATTAACAAAACACTTGTACTGTCTGCTGTTTCTTTTATAAAAGGCTTCAAAAGGTTGACAGCGTACATCGTTTTAAGTAAAATTGTCAGCTTTTCATCTTGTAGTAAGGTGCATTTTATTAAAAAAAAACAAACCCGTTTACAAAAATGAAAATGAAATTGTTATTATATAGATATTTAATGTTCAGATACACACACTAAAAGAACATAATTGTGGTCCTTGCATTTGGCGAATGTCGTTTGAAGCAAACACTATTAAAAATGAGCAAACACTTGCTTGTTATTTGTCTGATATTCTCGTACTAATTTATAAGAATTGTCGGCGTATTTTACACAAGACGCAATCGAGTTAGCCATCGAGATATCCCCCGAAGACTGAAGACAGTCATTTAACTTGACATAATCATACATATAAATATGAAAAAAATAGACTAGTACAAACCAACGTAAAATGAAATTTTGCCTAAGTCTGTTTGATTTCTTATTATACATGTTACACACGTATGTTATCGTATTACCAGGACAATTATGATTGTATAGACCAGATCAGTCATCGAAATAGTTGTTTTTTAATGAATTAACCACATGATGCACCCCCAACTTAAAGGTCACTTTAAAAGGTTGCATGAAAACGGATCCAAAATAAGTCGACTTGCAAGCCAATAATACATCAGCGATGTTTTTTGTTCGCTTATTTTAACGAGATTCAACAGAACAGAAATTATCATTAATGCCTTTAACTTTCATAAATATTCTAAATATATTTTTATGTCTAATTCTGAGTTGATGCTTCTTTAGCAATGAGATTAGGGTAAAACATATAGCCACATGCACATATTAGTAATATTATTGGTTATTATTTCAGTCCATAATTCGCTATGTATTTGTAGGATTATTTTTTTAGTTTGCTCATAAATTTTTTATCGCCTCTGATAGAATAAATCAAAACACCAACTATTCGAGTTCTTGATTTAGTACACATTCAAATAAATTAGTGAAATCTACACTCTTAATTTCTTATTATATAAACGAAAATCAAAAGGGTTTTGAAAGCGATGGTACATTTTAAAATCCATCTAAAATAAAAGATTGCATAATACGCTATTAAGCATGGGGAAGAAATGTACATAATTGACAAGCCTTGATGACAATATGACTCTATGTCATTTAAGTGAGATTTTTCGAATCTTAGGCATATTTTGGCTAAGATCACAGGCGTCGCAAATAATAAATATTGCCAGGGAAAAGAAAATCATTTTAAAAATTTTACGTCATTTCGTTATTGTGCCTCTATGATAACAACAAACAAGAGTGCACACGCTGAAATGTCTCGCATTCTATACTAATCATTGATATTATGTTGATAGTCCTTAGTATAAAGCTAAGCTTAATTACAACTGTCACCTAAACTTAACATTAACCAAGATAACCAAACAAAGACCAACGAACCTTGAAAATGAGGTCAAGGTCAAATGAACCACGCCAGGCAGACATGTACAGCTAACAATGCTTCTATACAACATATATAGTTGACCTATTACTTATAGTTTAAGAAAAATAGACCAAAACACAAAAACTTAACACTGTGCAATGAACTGTGAAAATGAGGTCACAGTCAAATAAAACCTGCACGACTGACATAAAGATCATAAAATATTTCCATACACCAAATATAGTTGAACTATGGCATATAGTATTAGATAAAAAGACCAAAACTAAAAAACTTAACTTTGACCACTGAACCATGAAAATGTGGTCATGTCACATGACATCTGCCCGCTAGACATGTACACCTTAAAATCATTCCATACAACAAATATAGTAGACCTATTGCATATTGTATGAGAAAAACAGACCAAAACACAACAATTTAACTATAACCACTGAACCATGAAAATGAGGTCAAGGTCAGATGACACCTGCCAGTTGGACATGTACACCTTACAGTCCTTCCATACACCGAATATATTAGCCGTATTGCTTATAGTATCTTAGATATGGACTTGACCACCAAAACTTAACCTTGTTCACTGATCCATGAAATGAGGTCGAGGTCAAGTGAAAACTGTCTGACAGACACGAGGACCTTGCAAGGTACGCACATATTAATATAGTTATCCTTTTACTTATAATAAGAGAGAATTTAACATTTCAAAAAATCTGAACTTTTTTTTCAAGTGGTCACTGAACCATGAAAATGAGGTCATTGGACATGTGACTGACGGAAACTCCGTAACATGAGGCATCTATATACAAAGTATGAAACATCCAGGTCTTCTACCTTCTAAAATATAAAGCTTTTAAGAAGTAAGCAAACGCCGCCGCCGCCGCCGGATCACTATCCCTATGTTGAGCTTTCTGCAACAAAAGTTGCAGGCTCGACAAAAAATGGTCAAGTGGGAACAAAAACCGTATTTTTTTAATTATGAGAACATATGATTCTAAAAGTCCAAAAAAGTTAGAAATATATTTTTAAAATATGATGGCACGTGTAGTATATGTTTGTTTTTATCTTATCCTTTTTCTATATAGAAATACCATTTTATATTTTTAAACTTACCAGCGGAGTTGAATATATCTTCAACAATAACAATGGTTCGGTCAATCCTGGCTATATAACATGCCACTGCCGTAAACGAAAGCAATATACTTAACATAGTTCCCCAACATGTGATTGATCGAAAGCATTTTGATTTTAACTTCCATGCTTCGTATGTAAAATATACAGTCCGAATGAATGTAAGTAGTACAAAAAATATTTGTCCGGCTAATACAACATAGTCCCATGCATTGATGTAGGGGTACAAATTTGATGTGAGTACATCTGACCTCAGATAATATCCGCCTGTCGTAGGTATCTCCACCATAAATGTAACCAGACTAAAAAGTTTGGTGTTAACATTAAGAATAACATTTTCAATGCTGATGAATCTGGTCTGCTTATCTATCCAGTTGGTCCGATTTAGTTTGAGTATTTCATATTTAACATCACGTTTAAATGGATTCAGATCAAGGACATATCCCCCGCCGCCATATTTGTCATACTCTCCGAACTTGGTAAATGTCCCAGTTTCCTCGCTAGACATATATGTAAATCCGGATCCAAAACAATTGTCATTGTAGGTAGTCCAATCTGTAATGTAAATACTGTAAAATGATATCTTAGAAGGCAGATTCAAACGATCACATGTAGATTAATTTCAAATAGTTTGGATGTAACAAATGAATGCATTTATTTTGATAGTACACTTGAAAACTAAATCTATTTGTCATATCATTGAAGGAGTTATTAAAATATGTCTATAGAGTACTAGATAAAGCATTTAATGAAAGTAATAACAGGGACCCATAATACCAAAAAAGTAAAATCATAGTACGGTCTGTATTCTTGTATTTCATTTTTGCTGATGTGATTTGCCTATATGCATTTTTTGCTTCTTTGTTACATATTTGTTTGTTGTTATAGTGATTGCAATTGCTATATAACAAGAAACGTGTTTTCATGAGTCGCGGAATAACTTAGTTATAGATGAATATTGCACTATATATAACTGATAAGGAGTTTAAGTAATATCTGAATCTTTTTGAATCTATACTAAAATATTATTTTGTTGTGATAAGATATCAATAATGAAACACATATTAAATGGATTGCAAAAGTATGATAGGACTGCTACAAGTTATCTTAACTCTAGAAGACCAACAATAGATAGATAACTGCCTAAAGAACGCAAGAAACGCCCGCCTACATGTATGTTGAAATTGTTGCAAGAATACAACATGACCAATGAGATATTGTGGTTAGAAATAAATCATCGGTCAGCACAATAACCATGCACAAAAAATTGAGTCTGGAAAGATGCTTTACATTTTAAGTCCTATAACTGGGAACTTTTTAAATAATTTAAAACAACAGTTTAAAGTTTAAAGTAAGATAATATGATCAAACACGAGTATGTTGACATGATACGGATGGACAATGTCAATAATGACGAGTCTATCTTTCATTTTTTATGAGTAATTGCTTGCAATGTATCTTACCAAATACACAAAAAGTTTTGACAGTTGAAATAGACAATAACAACAGGACAATTTCTTACAGATCTATCATCTATTGATAAACATTAAGACCTTACCCTAAAAGATACACTGTACCTTGTAACAATTTGAATGAATATTCAAAGCAGCTTATTTATTTATAACCTAGACAAAAATAAGAACTTTACCTGGACAAAAGTTTCCTTTTTCTTCAGTATCAAATGAAAGGTCCGGGGAGCACTGATGTACTGAGTTCTCCATTATTTCAGGTATATCGCAAATACCTGAAATTCACACAATTTGTTTAAGTTGATAACACATAATTTTTACATTCTATGGAAAATTCGAAAAGAAAACTATAAACATTCAGGTGTTTATATTTGACCAAAAAAATCTGAATAAAACTTGTTAAATAAAAACTTAAAAGTAAAAAAAATAATATCAATATATATTTGATACTTGAACGAGACATTTTATTGATGTCAGGTTTGCAGATTAAAATACCCTTATTAGAAATTGAAGCTGTAACTAAAATGTTAAGTGAAATAAAATGAAATTTGTTTGTGAAGCACATGTCCATGTAGAATCTATAGTAGTAAATTGAATCCTACCATTAGTCCTTATTTGTCTCAGTCTGATTGGACCCATTCTGAAGCTAATTTCATCACTCGTAAATTTTCGCTCTTCTGGAGACATAAAACCGTCATTGTAACGTTTTCTAGGATATATATTTGGTAAGTATTTGTAAAACATCCAGTTCCAAATGTCATTGGTTACGTTAATCTTATGAACAGAAAAAAATATAATTAAAAAAATTTATTTCAGAAAAGAAGAATATTTAACTTTTACATGGAATGATTTAGTAAAACATCTTTGTTTACAGTTCAACCATATTACATGTATGCAATCAACAAATTTTTGCAATAACTGTAATTGGTCAAATGTTAATGATTCGTTTCGCACTGAGAAAAAATGTAACTAGAAATAAATTTAAGAATATAAGAATACTTAATTTGTACATGGAATCATTCTTAAAACATCTGTGTGTACAGTTCTACATTATCACACGAATACAATCAACAAATTCTCGCAATAACCGAACCGAGTATTAATTTAAAGTTGTGATGTTACAGTATTGTATCGGATCAGGGTGAAATTTGAACCCGCTGCAATTGTTTGAACCTGTCCTTCATCAGTCAGGTACCTGTTGCTCTGTAGTTGTCGTTTGTTTATGTGGTTCATAAGTGTGTCTCGTTTCTAGTTTTTATATATATTAGACCGTTGGTTTTTGAGTTTGGATGATTTAAAACTAGTATTTTTTGGGCCCTTTATAGCCTATTGTCCGGTGTGAGCCAAGGCTCCGTGTTGAAGACAGTTCTTTGACCTATAATGGTATTTTTTTAAATTGTGACTTGGATGTAGAGTTGTCTCATTGGTACTCATACCACATCTTCCTATATCTATACACAAAGGAAAAGTACCTTTTTTAATGGTTGTAACTGCTTTATCAACTGATCATTTTGTAGATATGCATTTGTTATCACAAAATGAGAACAAATTAGGGAAAGTAAAGCTACAAATAACAACTCTAACAAAATTCCCTGGAATAGCTTTGAGAGTTTTTGATCTAATCCAAGACGTCTCTTCATTTCTGCAACTGCACCCGTTTCTTTATTGTCACCAGGCCATTTATTATAGAAAGGTACATTTGATGATACTGCAATAAAAAGTGTATAATTTAGAGTTAAATTTAGAGACAAGTTCATTAGGTTTCACTTGTCAGGTACACAACAATCGAATTTAGATTCAGTCAAAAATGACATAGTTTTTCAATGCACTTGATGCAATACTTACAATGAAATAAGCCGGAAATGAGAATTACAGTTTTTTCCTTACAGTTTTTTCCTAGCGTTACATATGTTAAGGAAAAGTTATCATTAAGTGAATATCTTTGATTATCAGGTGATTTAATATTTAGATTCAAATCCAACAAGTTTTGGAATAAAGAAGTGTGTTGAAATCTAAATTAATTAAATTTAGAGAGATTTTCTCATTCCGAACACTGCATAAAACGATCATTGAGTTCAATATTTCTTTTATGGAGAACGATTGATAATAAATGAATCACGAGTTTCAACGCTAATATTGTAGATGGAACCACAAACTTCCATTCAAGATATATGTTCATGCAGTTTAATTTAATGAATTAATGTTACCATTACATCGATGCAAAACAAACAAAAGTTTCGTAGTTCAAATTACAAGTAATTGAAAATATTCGTGTCTAGATATTATCGTTCGGTCATTGATATGGTCATATTTTTAAATTAACTGTTAACAAAACTTTTGAATCTTTGAAAAACTCAGGATGTTCTACCTCAGGAATAGATTACCTTAGCTGTATTTGGAAAAACTTTTATGAATTTTGATCCTCAATGCTCTTCAATCTCGTACTTTTTTTGGTCTTTTTAATTTTTTTGGATTCGAGCATCACTGATTAGTCTTTTGTAGACGAAACGAGCGTCTGGCGTAAATACAAAATTTAATCCTGGTATGTATGATGAGTTTACTCGTTATAATAGTTTAATACTATATTGCTTAATAACTTTATTTTTAGTGTAATGTGATAAAAGTCCACTTACACCCAATGCCCAACTGGGAGTCGTCGACATAGAAAGGAGCCATGATTTCGATTTCTTTTCTTGCAAATCCCTTAAAAACTAGGGCTACAATCAGTGACAAGAAAAGAACCTGTAATTAAATAAATGAATAATAAATAAATACAAAGGGAAATAAATCAATAAAATTCTCTTTGGGAACCAAACTAATCAGCTTATGTTTTATAAAAATACAGCATTAAGAGATAAAGGCAAAGACAGATAAGATCAGATTCAGAATACAGGATCCAGATTTGCAAAAATATGTTTACATTTGGTCTAGAATAAAGCAGAATATTTATATAACAATAACAATTTTTTTTAAAGATTGATATCATGTTTTCCACTAAATAATATACACCATCTACAATGAACTTATTTTAATTTAAGTTATCCGTGGCAGTGCAATGTTAATATTGCTATAACAATATAATTCTTTGAGATGCTTCTGAAATGGATTGTTATTGATTTCAAAAGACATTCATTCGTTAATTATTACAACGTTTTTAGCTAAAGGATTCCCAAAGTTTAATTCTAACCTTTTTCAGAAATCATTTTAAAAAGTTAAAAACAAAACTTAACAAGTGTGTACATGTATCATGGTAACACTTGATATACACCAAATCAAACAATGAACTTGACAACCCATACATTTTATGTTCAAAATAATCTGCAATTCGACTATATTTAGAGCTAAGTAAAATACCTTGAATGGATCGAAGAACATAATTCCATTCGTTGTTCCAAAGAGAATAGACAGCATCCAATCAGTCGATGTCTCAGAACCCCACTGTATACTATAAAGTGTAGTAAAAAAGGATCCAGAAGCCAAAGTGCTGCCGGCAATTCCATATCCAATAAAGACAAAAAACCATGGCAGTTTGGCGTTGTCTTTTGTGATAATTCCACCAGTCAATAAATCTTTTGGATTTTGTTTATATCGTCTGTTTCTAAAAATATATCCCATTAGGAATCCAACCGGGAACGTCATCACTGACGTCATCAAGCCAACATATACTTGTTTGTAAGTAACTTTCATTGGTCCTATAGATACTCCGTGAATGTGTACAGTGTCATCTGCTTTGAAAAACATGGCGCTTGCGAGAAAGGATAACGACATCATTGATGCAATGCAATACAATCGTTGAACCCGAGAAAATCTACTAAAACTTGGTCTTCCAAATAGTGAAAGCAATAAGTGCTCATCAAATAATCGGAAACGAGTTATAGACGTAAACAGCGTATTTCCATCTTTAAATTCGGTTTGAGCACAATAGAGTTGTCTGTAAGTCTTTGTGTCACCTTTACTATCAGATAACCAGTCATTGCAGAAGAATACATACCTTGTTAAAATAAAGTAGAAGACTAATGAATTATGTTGATTAAAAAAACTTAAAAGAAAATACACCAAATTTGATGGGAAAAACACTGCTGTCTTTTTTTTTTATATGGTTTTGTTTTTTGAATTTCAAAAGCAAAGTACGAAGGAAAATTAATGTAAACTTGTCGATTCAAATGTCTTAATAAATGTAGCACTTATTCAAGGAAACATCACTTTTTCATATATAGATTTAAAATGTAAAACAACAGCTTTAAAAGTTTAAAGTAATATAAACCAAGTAAGTCACGATTGACATGTTGCCTAACAAATTAAGGAAATTAGGTAATTATGTCAACGATTCCAATGAAATATATGGGTAATAATACTGTCATCAACACAAGACAAGCAGTGTTACAAATATCAATATGGGGTTTGATTTCAATGTTTGTTGTGTTTATTTTGTTGTAAGTATTTCAGCATTGATTTAAGATTCATATATACATAAAATAGAAAAACGTACGTTTCTCCTAGCTTTCCAGTGCTTATTAACACCTTATCCAAAAACAAACTTTTGTTGACACCAGCATTATCATGCCATATTTTTACCTCTGTCAACGGTCCCAAGTTTACATCCGTTTTTAACAGGAAATTAGAACATCTCCAGCGCATCAAATTTCTGAACTAGAATTGATTAATGAAATGAAATTAGCAATTTAATATGTTATTGTTAATGTGCTTTAATCATGCACTTAAGATACTACATAATACCGGGTATTTTATTAGTTATCGAGAATGAGTATTCATTGCTGGAGAACGTTTTGTCGCTAATGCTAGCATAATCATAAGCTACGTAGTAAGCACGTTTGTGCTGACATAGATTATCATTGATATGTTTATTGTCTGTATAAATACTGTTTATTTAATGTTGTAATGTTCTAAAACCTAAGGGGTTTCTACACAAAAGTATAGACTATTTTTGCTATATATGGCGCAACAGTTTTGAATTTTCAATTATCTATATACGTCAATTTTGTTTTTGATTAAGCTTTTAAACTGTTTTTATTCTCTTGTATATTAAATGCACGTCTATTTTTCAAAATTATAAGCTTGGTATCTTGTATGCGATTTCAGACATTTGAATATTCGAACAATTAGGAATATCATAAAAACCAGTATTTTTGACAAACAAAATCGATCTACTGTTTATATAATTTTATTTTTATCCATTCCTTTATTTTAAATATTTTGCTGAGGTTCAAGCTTAATAATCTTTGTTTCATTTGTGCTTCTTTTTATACATTCATGTAAATGCGGTATTAGGAAGACTATCCTGTTTAATTATGAGTTCAGGCAAAGTCAGTACAATAACAGACAGTTAAAACATTCATAAATTTAATTTAGATCAAAAGAACTTACAACAATATATGTCAAAGCTGATGCTAATGTTGCATTGTACACATTTTGGTGATCAAGCTAAGACAAATATACTCTCCTTTAAAGGTAAATGAGTTGTTTGTTTTTTGTTTTATTTTATCTAATTCTTTACTCTTTCTTTGTTATCCCATGTGCAATTGTTTTTATCGAATACAGATCAATCGATTGTTCATTAGTGATCATTAGGTAATTTTTCTTAGTTGTAATTGAACTCACAAGTCCAGCTTTGTCAACCAGAGGGCGACACATTGTTTCTCCATACCATCCCTTTAATATTATATACGGAGTAGAGGATAATCGAAAATTAGACCAAAATCCTGTATGGACGGAGATGTAATAGGAAAAGGTAGCATTGTCTATATTGTCAGCTAACGGTTTGTATTGCCACTGAAAATATAAACGAAACAATAAACAATTTATCTCAATTAAAACGAATTATGCAGCAAACTAATATTTAAATGCAATCAACATCAACAAATATTCAAATTAAAACTGCAAATTAAGAATCAAATATTGACACAATCATTTTTTAAAGTAAAGTTTCAACTAAAAACCATGGCAACTTTATCGACCTAGAATAAGTTGACAACCTCCTCATGCATGTTGCAAAGACAAATAATGTAGGAAAATCAAAGTATATTATAACATTTGTTCTTCTTATTAAAAGTATAAGTATAAACTATACTCATATGCGGTAAAGCTTAGCGAAAGTTATTGCGACGTAATCAGTCAAACAAACTTTATTATATTAACTCCTTATGAAGAACGATTGTTTTTCATTGGTCAATTCAAACCTTCGACCTTACACCTGGGAAAATAAAACACACATACTATGACGTTGAATGGACTGCTCAGTATTCACGTAGCTGGTCAAGGTCGTTTAAAGCTTCCATCGTCGTATTTGCGTACATGATTGTGTTCTTGATTAAGCAATCACAATTTTAGCTTTTATAAATGTGCATGTGAAATTCATTGGTTTTATAATTTTCTGCAATTGATAGTAAAATTTTAAAACTTTTAAATCTTAACAGTTTTCACATCGAAATATTTAATTCAAATTTGTCCTCTGGATCAAGGGACGACATCAAAAGTTCAATGAAAAACTAAAAAAAACTCAATGCACATATTTTTTTCATTGACTCCCCTCCCCCCCCCACACAAGTTGCTCATTCTTGATAAAAAGGTGAGTTTCTTCTTGTACATGCATTTAGTAATCCTTAATTTCTGGATATTTTGTTTAGCAGTTGATCATACATGTTTCGTTTTGTATTTCATTTTAAATACGAATACATACTACATGTACTTTAGCGAATAGTTCAACAATGTTATGCAACTCTATTCTTACAGTATAAAATTAAAAAATAAATGTTCATCCATTTAAAATCGAAAATAGTACATTTATATTTAAAAAAGAAGATGTGGTATAATTGCCCTTCTGACCCCTTCTGTCCGGTGGGCGTCCGTTTTTTTTACATATGTGTTCTTAAAAAGTGGACAAATCTTAACAGCGGGATAATACCTTGTATACTATAAATACATATATAAAAGAAGATGTGGTATGATTGCCAATGAGACAACTCTCCACAAGAGAACAAAATAACACAAAAATTAACAACTTTAATAGATCACCGTACGGCTTTCAATAATGAGCAAAGCCCATACCGCAAAGTCAGCCATAAAAGGCCCCGAAATGACAATGTAAATAATTCAAACGAGAATTGTTCCCTGTAAACTACGACATTTCTCACAAGTATTAATCTATTATTTTGTTCAACACATGCAAAAGAACTGAATAATCTTCGCCGATGTAACTTTTCAATTTATTACAACAACATGCCTTCACTGAATTCATTCAGGTGCACAAATGATACGATTAAAGTTATTATGCCCCATCTACGATAGTAGTATGTTTTCTGGTCTGTGCCTCCGTTCGTTCGTTCATTCGTCCGTCTGTACGTCCGTTCGCTTCAGGTTAAAGTTTTTGGTCAAGGTAGTTCTTGAAGAAGTTGAAGTCCAATCAACTTGAAACTTAGTACACATGTTCCCCATGATATGATCTTTCTAATTTTAATGCCAAATTATAGTTTTGACCCCAATTTCATGGTCCACTGAACATAGAAAATGATAGTGCAAAGTTCAGGTTAAAGTTTTTGGTCAAGGTAGTTTTTGATAAAGTTAAAGTTTCATCAACTTGAAACTTAGTACACATGTTCCCTATGATATGATCTTTGTAATTATAATTCCAAATTGTAAGCTTGACCCCAATTTCACGGTCCACTGAACATAGAAAATGATAGTGCGAGTTAGGCATCCGTGTACTATGGACACATTCTTGTTTTGTTTCTATTTTGGGGGACAATTTCCTCTGTTTATGGTACGCTTAGCTACTGTGTGTATGTTTTATAGCATGAAAATAATAAAAGAGGAATGTCAGTGCAACCCTTCATTAATTATTATAATGGATCAGTATTATGAGATACTTATTATAAGTGACTACGACATTGTTAGGATTATAACCTATCGTCAGTATGAAAGAAATTAAAAGTGGTTCATATGTTCATTTGTATAAAAGTGGCACATGCATTTTATTTTATCCTTATATTTCTCATTATGCGGTACACGATAATTGAGTTGCTGTATGCATAAAGAACTTAGAATATTAATTAATACAAAATATCAGTATAATATTTCGACCCCACTATTTGAAGTTAGCAAAAGATTTATTTAATTCTTTTGACCAAAGGTTTGAAATTAAACAAATCCTTCAAGGGCTTGTTTTTACGTTCGTAGTAACATAGTGCATTCTATTGTCGGTCACCTGTGTCAATTCACGTGCACCCTGACTACATTGTTTTTGTATTTGAATCTTTCGGCCAATGAAATGAGACGTTACAAGTTGTTTGTTTATGATACGCCAGAATGTTATCAATGAACTATCAAATGCTAAACTTCACTGTATGCGTATTGCGGAAAGGGATTTTGTTTCGTCGTTTCAAATATATTGTTAGAATATTTTACTATTGACCTATGCCAAAGTTAATTCCAGAACGACGCCATATAGGGTTAAATTCAGTAAATAAATATACGTCATCAGGGACCGCCCATTTAGGGGAGAGCTTTCTGTATAACACTGAAGTCATATGCTCTTCTGATTGGTAGATAATGTTTGTAATACATATTTTTTGGCAGATGGATCAAAACTAGAGTTGAAAAAAAATAAAATAATGCTGAACGTCCTAATTGTTTTTACTACAGGGTTGGAAAGTAATGGGGTCAGTATAGGAATTCAGTGCGAATCTACATTGTTTGTAAACAAGGCCATGTGAATGACCAAATATGCCGCATGACCCTATGGTATGTACTTTCATGAATGTTATATGAAATTTTCCAATTTCTAAAGGTAAATCAGGTATAAATCAATTTCATACATAGATTACCATTAAAGTCAATGGGAGATTTTTTTTACTGAATTTACCCCTATAGGAAAATATGCACTCTTTCACTGTACTTGTCCAAGGCCACATAATAATTAACAAACTCATTTCCTGTAAATTTTAATGTAATGGAAGGATTTTGGAATCATTTGAAGTTGTTTTTACACAAATTTCTATCTTAGCTGCGGCTATCCAGGATGCACTGAGTGTACTGTGAGAGGAAGCATGGGGTATATGGTAAAAATCAGTTTTTGTGTGCAGATTGAAAGAAACAATAAAAATTACACCTTAGAGTTATGATATCAATAAAAGGCATAACTATTCTCCCCCATTTACATCACATTTTGCACATAATTCTCCTCATAAAAATCCTCCATATAAAATCATATGAAAAAATGGATTACCTCCCTTTGACATAGTGAATTTTATTTAGCTGTGTTCCCCATGTTAAGTTGTAGAACAAGTGGTAAATAAGCACTTTTCTAGTATTTATTAAAACACTCGAATAATCTGACCGCATGAAGGTATTCATTTGTTTTTACATAACGCATTGCGTTTATTTATTTAAAAATTATACTAGACAACTTTTCATGATTACATGTCCTTCATCTAGGAAACTAGTGTTGAAATGTTTGTAACTGGATTTTTATGTTAAATGATTGCTTTTAAATATTCAAATTGTTACTTTAATCTTCCAAATGCAAAGTTTTGTTATACTTAGTCTTATGTATTCATATTTGGCACTTTTTTCTACTTCAGTTCTGGCTGACTAGTTTTGGCGAAGAATCCATCCTGATGTTGGGGTAACAGGAATTTCTGCAGAGTGATTGTCATTGACATTTTGTGAACTTTACAAGTAATTTTAAAAAACATAGATTTAGTACTAGTATAATGAAACATAATTGTTGTTTTATTTGGTATCAAACTGCTTAAAAAAGCTTTTTGTGGTCTTTTCAGGGTATTTAATCAAAAACTTCCATATAAGGAAAAATTTAACTTAGAGTACATCAAGTCTTTAGTTTCTAGGTGTACTTGCAATACTGGTCAAAGCAAACACAGAAAACAGTTCATATTTATTAAACATAGTATTTTACACCGTTCTTTTAAAAACAGTCAATGTGCAACTTTATATACCAAATATACATTGGCCGCAGTATGGGCTGTAGTATAAATTTTGCTCTATCTTTACAAATTCAGCATTTATGAATGTTGTATTGAAACTGGAACTTGAAAATTGGATACCTTACATGGTTATTACAAAAAAAGTGGGAAAGAAGTAAAAAAAGTCCCTTATAGGGGTACATTCAGTAAATAAATATACGTCATCAGGGACCGCCCATTTAGGGGAGAGCTTTCTGTATAACACTGAAGTCATATGCTCTTCTGATTGGTAGATAATGTTTGTAATAAATATTTTCTGACAAATGGATCAAAACTAGAGTTGAAAAAAAAATAAAATAAATGCTGAATGTCCTAAATGTCTTTACTACAGGGTTGAAAAGTAATGGGGTCAGTATAGGAATTCAGTGCGAATCTACATTGTTTGTAAACAAGGCCATGTGAATGCCCAAAAATGCCACATGACCCTGTGTTTTTATTAGTACAAAAGATAGAGCTACATTTGTACTTTCATGAATGTTATATGAAAGTTTCCAATTTCTAAAGGTAAATCAGGTATAAATTTAATTCCATACATAGATTAGCATCAACGTCAATGGGAGATTTTTTACTGAATTTACCCCTATACACACTAAAATTGTTGTCATACGTTTATGTTAATACTCGTAAGAAAATCCTGTTGATTTTTGAACCGTTAATACCTTCTTGCATCGACCAGTGACCTGCGACCAGTACGTGCTTGATTGAAACGAAATGGTTTCCCATTCATTGGTTTTAGTTTATGATTTTTCATATCTACGAATCTACTTATACTAAGATTAAAACTGTCTCCTGAAAGTTGATCGTAAGACGAATTTGCTGGTTTTATTAAGCCCTTTATTTGAAATAATAACTAGAGGCTCTAAAGAGCTTGTATCGCCCACCTTGGTCTATGTGCATCTATAATACTAAAATTACGAGGTCCAATTTGTCAGCCGTCATCGGGTAAAAACGACAAATCAAAGAATTCAAATCTATATAGAACTAATATAGGACAATGGTGTAGATTTAAAATTACACCACTCCAGACCCTTTTGTTTTCCACATACTTAATATTGCCAATAATTAACAAGTTCCGGGTCGAATCCGATACCGATACCAATAGTATATTCACCTGTTAGCTATTATCTTATCTGTACGTTCCGCATTTGACAGGCGCACCACCAAACGGTGTATTTAGGATTTTGATATATACACGGGTCATAATCAAAGGGTTGAAAATACTCCATTCCTGGATAGGCAGGACCTTTTGTTTTCCAAATAATTAATATTACCAATAATTGATAAGTTCCAGGTCGACGGGTTCAAACAGAAAGATTTGAAAGCAAAAAAAAAACTGTGTATCTTATAATCGACATGACTTTATCAGATGACAATACCAATTACTAAAATAAGGCTTAGGCATAGTTATATACTTTAAGTCAGTCACGGACCCGTGATATCACGGGTGTGTACTTGTATCATAAACAAAGGACCCAGATGGATTCATGACCAAATTGCGTTAAGGTGATGGTGATGTGTTTGTAGATCTTACGTTATTGAACATTCTTGCTGCTTACAATTATCTCTATCTATATTAAACTTGGCCCAGAAGTTAAAGTACTTTGTAAAAATTTACAAAATTTACGAAATTTATGAAAATTGTTGAAAATTGACTATAAAGGGCAATATCTCCTTAAGGGGTCAATTGACCATTTTGATCATGCTGACTCATTTGTAGGTCTTAGTTTGCTGTACATTATTGCTGTTAACAGTTTATCTGTATCTATAATAATATTTAAGCTGCAAAATTTTCTTAAAATTACCAATTCAGTGGTAGCAACCCAACAACGGGATGCCTGATTGGTCTACAAATTTCAGGGCAAATAGACCTTGACTTATCGAATAAATATATCCTGTCAGATTTGCTCTAAATGCTTTGGTTTCTGAGACATGAGCCAAAAACTGCATTTTACTCTATGTACTATTTTTAGCCATGTCGGCCATTTTGGTTCACAGGCGGATCGTCAGACACATTTTTAAAACTAAATATCCTAATGATGGTTGTGGACAAGTTTGGTTAA
Organism: Mytilus edulis; assembly: GCF_963676685.1. NCBI lineage: Eukaryota > Metazoa > Mollusca > Bivalvia > Mytilida > Mytilidae > Mytilus > Mytilus edulis. Next base: position 53,145 of record NW_027268985.1, read on the forward strand.
ATTTGTCTTGGTAGTTTGAGAGAAGATTTTTGTAAAAGATAAAAAAAAAAATACGAAAATTGCTAAAAATTGACTATAAAGGGCATAACTCTTTAAGGGGTCAAATGATCATTATGATCAGACTGACTTTTTTTGTAGATCTTACTTTGCTTAACATTATTGCTGTCTACAGTTTATCTCTATCTTTAATAATATTCAAGATAATAACCAAAAACGGCAAAAAAATTCCTTAAATGACCAATACAGGGGCAGCAACCCAACAAGGGGTTTTCTGATTCATCTGAAAATTTCAGAGCAAACATCTTGACCTGATAAACAATTTTACCCCATGTCAGATTTGCTCTAAATGCTTTGGTTTTAGATATATAAGCCAAAATCTACATTTTACCACAATGTTCTATTTTAGCCATAATGGCAATCTCAGTTGAGTTGGCCGGGTCACCGGACACATATTTTTAGCAAGATACCACAATGATTATTGTGGCCAAGTTTGGTTAAATTTGTATGAGTAGTTTCAGAGGAGAAGATTTTTTTAAAAAGATTACTAAAATGTTGGGAAAATGGATATAAATTGACTATAAAGGACAATAACTCCTTAAGTGGTCAACTGACAATTTTGGTCAAGTTGACTTATTTGTAGATCTTACTATGGTGAGCATTATTGCTGTTTACAGTTTATCTCTATCTTTTATAATATTCAAGACAATAACCAAAAACTGCAAAATTTCTTTAAAATTACAAATTCGGGGTCAGCAACCCAACAATGGGTTGTCTAATTTGTCTGAAAGTTTTGTTAAATTTGGCTCAGTAGTTTCAGAGGAGAAGATTTTTGTAGAAGTTTACGGACGCAGGATGCAGGACAACGGACGCCAAGTGATGAGAAAAGCTCACTTGGCCCTTTCGGGGCAGGTGAGCTAAAAATGACACTTTTAAATAGCTTTTACATGATGTAATGACATTATACAGTATATTTGATAAGCTGTTGTATGCATATATATTGAAATATCCTATGCTAGTATCAACATTTTTTAAAACACTACATGTTTCTAGAGAAACGTGTGTATTACTCCTTTCGTGTTTTAAACAATGGATGAAAGAGCAAGGACTCCTTCACAAAACTTAACGCGTTTCTCACAAAATGCTGTCAAAACATCAACAAACGATCGATATAAAAGTTTAATCAGCAGGTCATCACAATACACAAGAAATTAATGGTGTTTAATCCCCTTTAAACTTACCGATAGAATATGAAATTTAATATATTTAAACAACAGAGTTGGCGATACAAAGGGAGACATTCGACACATGACGAAACATTAAATAGCAAATTGTTGAAAAATCAGTAACTAATATTAGTGACGAAACTGGGTGGTCAAGCAATTCCGATACAACGAAAGGCAGTGATGTGTGAATATACACATCCCTATATACTGACAGAAATATTAAACGATATGAATTTCCAAAATTTTACTATACAATTTGCCCTTCATACTGTTTTAAGATATGCAAAAAGGCAATAGCGCCGGTTTTATATTCATAATTGTTTTGCTATTGCTGTTTTAGAAAAATTTCTCAGGGTCCTCAAAAATTATTCGTATGCAAAAACACTTACAGAGCAAAACCTTCTTCTCTTTTAATGTATTTATTCTATGAAGAAGATGAAAAAACTAGAAAGGTTACGATAATATTGATGTTATTCTAAATATATACAAAAAAAAAATAGAAGACCGACATACCAATCTCTTGTCTTCAAGGTCAAGTTTTCTCATTATCACAGTGCCAATAGCTAATCCTGCTAGTAAAATACAGTTCATTGCAATAACATAAGGATTATCAGCAATCTTGTCATCAAAGTTGGTAAACACTTCATCGAAATCTATTGTTTCCGGAGAAATCGCCATTATTTTAACACCGAACGTCCCAAAGAAATTACTTTCAAATACTACAGTGCTATCTTCTATTGCTTTTAGCTGAAAATACATTAAATACATCATAAATCAATAAAACATATTTATAACATGATGAAGTTCTTAAATTAAAATATGATAGGTTTTTTTTTAACTTTTAAAATATATTTATGCAGCTATCTTTCGTTTTTCACTACTCATGGTTTAAAGGTTGCATAGCATATCTGCCGTAACATATATTGATAAGCTATTCTGTAAGACTTGTATAGACACATGGAAGGCCGATACTTAAAAAACAACCCAAACAAAGAGCAGAAAAGATCCAAAGGCCACCAATGGGTTTCAAAATGGCGAGAACATCCTGCACCCGGCGTGCGGGCTTCTGCTGGACCCTAACAAGAGTTAATGGTATTTTATTATATGTTTTATGTTCTTGCATTCCGTTGTGTTGATTAGTACCTGGAACACATTTTAAATCTTGTATCTGATATAGATTTATGACGATTAGTACACGGAACACATTTTGAATCTTGTATCTGATATAAATTTATGACGATTAGTACTCGGAACATAATTTGAATCTTGTATTTGATATAAATTTATGACGATTAGTACTCGGATCACAATTTGAATATTGTATTTGATATAAATTTATGTCGATTAGTACTCGGATCACAATTTGAATCTTGTATCTGATATAAATTAATCTCGTGAACCTCTCAATGAATCATTTCACGCTTCGTGCCACGTGTTCACCATAAGTTAGTTGCAATCCATAATTAAGTCTTTCCACTTTTCTGTGGAAAGACTTATTGTTTTTCTTCTGATTATTATTTTTTTTTCCGCCAAATTTTGTTCTTGCGATAAATGTTTGTTTCGCAATATGTCGCTTAGATATTTTTCATATTGTATTGTATACTTTATGCGCTTTTAAATTTCACCCTGCTAAGCCGAACCATTTTCTTTGTGAGAGTTATCTCCCTATTCACTGTTTATCATCTGTGTGCATCTTCTTCGTAACAAAAAAAGATATCGACAAAATTCTTTTTACACATTGTTCGTCAAATCCTCAGGAATTTTTGGCTAATTTGGATCGAAGCGATTCAATGAAATTTTATAGGAGTTATCTACCTTTACAAAATAAATTTGTCGGTATGTTTATTTAACTCATAAACAATTAACTGTATAAGCCTGGAATGTTTTTATTTGAGTCCCCTAGGTCTTAACTTAGAAAATGAGGTCAAGGTTAAAGGTCAAGGTCAAATTCTCAATTGTGACTTTTACTTGTTTTTGCATTTTCTCCCTTACTTAGAGAGATACATATAAAAGAACAAGTGCAAAATGTCTGCTTAATAGTAATGAAGATATGCTACATTTAGTCTTATACAATTAAATTGCATTTTATAGGAGTTGTTGCCCCTGAAATGTCTTGATATGAGGTTATTTGATTATAACTTCAAGTAAGTTCATTATAAAGACATTTGACCTTAAACAAAAGGTTTAGTGACAGATGACCTTGAAAAATGGCTACCGGAAGTGACCTTGAGAAAACCGGAAGTAGCTTTTTTTGCAGTTTTTTCACAAAAAAGTACTCAGAATCCATATATTTTAACATATAGATACATAAACTGATTACTGAAGACTAAAAATGACTTCCAACAAACCGGAAGTGGCCAATTATCTACCATTCTACATGCAAAAGTATATAGAAACTATATATTTTTGGAATCAGTGTGAAAGAAGCTATCATATGAGACCGGATGTGACATTTATTTCACCGGAAGTAGCATATTATCACCCTAATAACACTAAAAAAGATAATTAAACCATCATTTATCGCCTCAGTATGAAGAAACTACCTTCTTATCATAATTTCTTTGGTGTGGAAAGACTTTCAATTGTTCTCTGAACAATTGGTTTTTAATTGTTTTTGTTTTCGTTTTTAAGTGAATGTTTATGTGTTGAATTTTATTTTATAATTTCAAGGTATGCATGGTATTTGCTTAAAATTTGAAGATGATATTAAAAGGTTTATAGATTAAAAACTCAGTCTCATTTCTTTTACTTTTCGAGAAATCTCGCCATGTTATTTTTTTTATAAAGAACATGCTTTGATATGCTTCAATACCTTTATATCTGAAGACCTCTCCCATTTATTGTCAGCACTGTTTAAGGCATACATAGATAATTTTCCTGCCCGGATTTCATTTGAAGTCAAATTCGTCCATAATCCTAAAACATTAAACTAACAAGTAATATAGTAATATATTGCTTTATATACTACCAAAATTCCTACAAGGAAGATTAGATAAAAAATACTTAAAAAATGTTCTACGTTTTTAAATGTTAGCAAGATGGTGACCTTGTATTTCACACCAATAATATTTTTTAGAAAATTCTTACTACTGAAATATATGTTAGATGTCAATTCAAAACCTAACGTGCTCAATTCACTACATATGTAATAAATGCTACAGTATCAAATTGATACGAACAAGTATTTAAATATTATACAGTCATATAGATGTTCAGATTATGATGTCAAATTATTTTATATTTTAACCAAATGTCTAAGAACATTAATTTCAAGATTATTTGAAACGTGGTAAATAGAAAAATAACGATAAAAAATAACCCAAATGAACAATTAATAGCAATTTCCCATGTTGTTTGTAGTTCTATTAAACAGAAGTTTCAAAGTAAATGAAATGGGGTAGTCAATGATGTTTTCTTCGTGTATTTATTTAGAATTTGAAAGAGAAATATACTTTCGTTTTTACCATAGACATACCTCTAAAAGGGATTTGTTTTTTGTTTATCTGGAGTACTTTTAAAGAATAAAAAAAGGAAAAATACAAAATGTTCACCACTCGTCCAATTTTCATAACCGTTCAGAACATGACATTCTATATCTTGATACTTTATTGAAGACCGTACACATATATAGTGATATAGAAGTGGTATAACGTGCAGTCTCATTGACATTTAAAACGCATGGAGCTTTTATCTGTTGAAAACAATCATATTTTACAAAGATTTGTTACTTTTTCAAAATATATTCTCAGGTACTTGTATTCCAAGATTGGACGACACTCACCACCACACATCTGCTTAATCATATTTGTCGATAAATCAGTCAAAGCTGAAAAGTCAGGAACTGGAAAAAAATAAACAGCGTCTGGGTCACTTGTAACAGTTTGAAACTCTTGATAATCATAGCTTCGTATTCCAACTCCAACAATTTCTACACCGCTTGCCTTAAGCATGTCAGATTCGTCGTATAATAAAATCGTATCAGATGAAGCACCATCAGCTAAGTATATAACCAGACGCTGTACACCAGGTCTTGCTAAAGGAAGCATTGCTGTTCGAACTTCTCTAAAAGCTGCTCCTGTGTAGGTTGAACCACCTGTATAATTAGCGCCTAAAATATTCGTAATTATAGTTGCAGAATCGGTAAATTCATTTAAATGAAAAATAACACTTGGTGTTGTGGAAAATACTAACAACCCTATCCGGACCTGTTCTGGTCCTATTTGCATCAACTGCACCAATGCCACAACAAAATCCTTCATTTCTCCGAATGACGGTGCTGTAACACTTCCAGAAGCATCCAATACAAATATCACTTCTGATTGCTGAATACAGGCTAAAAAAGAACAAATATCCCATTAAGTGCTTTATATTTCTAAACTGTCAAATATATATATATGTTGTGTACAATATTTAAGTTTGCACAAATTATAATTTGTACAGGGTTTTTGTACACATTATAAGTTTTTTGACACCTACCTAATTTCAACAAGTGATTAAAGTGTATCTTCTAAACTGTATCAGTTTAAAGTCTTAAATTCAAATTTATGTACTTCAACTTAAAATTTAATGCTATTCTCGTTGTCTTAAAACTGGAAATGAGTTAAAATTCTAATTTTATTTTGCTCCCTTTACTAAAATCATATTCATAAAAATAAATTGTTTTTGTTCTTATAATGTTTTTGTATCAATGCTCAGTACTAGACTGTATCGTGTAGTTGCGAAAATATGACAGAAATATGTGAAACAAAAGACTATGTGCTTGCATCGTCCATTTGTGTTAAGCGGTTCATAAAACACTGATAACTTGTACAAAATATCAGTACAAATTATAAATTGTACAACATTACAACTTGTACACAACATATATATGACATGTGTGAATGTGACAAAGTATTGAATATGAAAATAAATGATCGTTTGTATTTTCGTTTATCTAAATTCATAGAAATTATGCGAAATATAATAAAATCGCTTTACTGCATAACGCTTTGATAAAACTGCCTAACATAATCCTGCTTTTATTGACAAAGACATTAATTAAAACTGTATAAAAATATAACTATGTTATATAGATTCATTTCTCTAATTCTTCGTCAATTTATCCCTTTCTGCAACCATTGTATAAAAAAAATTTAATCAACGTGTGGTTCATTTGATCTCAGTACGTCATTGGTTAAAATCCGATTATGACGTCGAATTTTCTTGCTTTCCTCTGAAATTCCTATTGTGACGGCATGAAAAAAGGCGACTATGCCTGATGACGTCACATAGAAAGAACACATCTTTTTTCAGATCATTGGAAAAGAAGGAATAAGTTTGCCTGCATAATGTTAGAAAATCATTAGAGAAACAGATTCTACCACCAAATCTCGTGTAATACGATATTTATCCACTCTCGACAGTTAAATTTTTAATATTTAAAACACTCGGGCAAGCCTCGTGTTTTAAATTTGAAAATTTAACTCTCTCGAGTGGATAAATATCGTATTACACTCGATGCAGTGGTAGAATCTATATGTATCATACTGTTCCTATTTTAATACAGTTGATGTATATTTTCTCTTTCATTTTCAGCGTTCTTATGTGTCTCCTTTACTTATATATCGTTCTTATATATCTCCTTTTCTTACTTTGTACTTGTTTGTCACATAAGGCTCATCAGTGACGCTCAGATGATCTGAGCGTCACTGATGAGCCTTATGTAGACGAAACGGCGTATTAAATTATAATCCTGGCACCTTTGATAACTACTAACACCACTGAGTCGATGCCACTGCTGGTGGACGTTTCGTCCCCGAGGGTATCACCTGCCCAGTAGTCAGCACTGTCGTGTTGACATGAATATCAATTATATGGTCATTTTTATAAATTTCCTGTTTACAAAACTATCAATTTTACGAAAAACTTAGGATTTTCTTATCTCAGAAATAGATAACCTTAGCTGTATTTTGCACAACTTGTTTTGGAATTTTGAGTCCTCAATGCTATCAACTTTGTACTTGTTTGGCTTTATAACTATTTTGATCTGAGCGTCACAGATGAGTCTTATGAAGACGAAACGCGCGTCTGGCGTATTAAATTATAATCCTGGTACCTTTGATAACTAATTATACCTTCATAGAAAGGGGTCAAAAGGGTATCAACACATGTCAGCTATTAAAATGAATTTCTTGTACTACTTGTAGTCATGTGTCAACCTACGATTATTTTTTTTTAGGTTTAAAATGGATGAATAATCGAAGTTAAACTTAAAAAAAAACCAAGAACATGGTAGCTGTAAAATTCATTTATGTCTATTTTAGAAAGAAAGATAATCGCTAAAATAGTTAACGCACTAACTAAATTCTTAGTAATAATGTTTACCTTTACAATGTGCAAACATATTTATCGGTGGATTAATGCACAATAATATTGTTTACCTTTGCAATGTACAAACATATCCATTGGTGGGTTAATGCGTAGTAATAATGTTTACCTTTACAATGTACAAACATATCCATTGGTGGATTAATGCGCAGTAATAATGTTTAACTTTACAATGTACAAACATATCCATTGGTGGGTTAATGCGCAGTGATAATGTTTAACTTTACAATGTACAAACATATCCATTGGTGGGTTAATGCGTAGTAACAATGTTTACCTTTACAATGTACAAACATATCCATTGGTGGATTAGGTGGCCTGGCAAAAAATTGTAGTGACTGATCGTAGAAACTAATGTTGATATTGGAAGGAGATTCGTCTTTTATAACTGTATTCAACCCAATGGTAACTATATCGAATGTTGAATTGGTAGATGACACGGTTGTTGTGCATTCTTGCAAACTGCTCAATAATACACTAACCATACCGTTTTCACTTCCAAAATCAAATGAAGCTTCCAGATTTTCTGTTCCATTAGTTGAAGGATTTCCAACATTTGTTCCGTCCTGTATTTCATTTGAAGCAAATAAGAAGTCTATTGAATTGAATATTTCGACAGGTTGTCCGTCTGCATCCATCAGAAATGTTTTAAAGATACCGGAATTCAAACCATATGGGTCAGGAACAAAGGTAAACAAGCTTTGATCGACGACTATCATCTTAAAAATAAGTATACAAATACACCAGCTTAAACATAATGATAAAAACCGATTGTTTGAGTGAAGCAGTATTTGATTAACCATATTACAATACAATCCGAAAATATCAGATTATTACATGGTAGTTTTCATATCCGATCTATATACAGCCCAGTGTTCAATATCAGCCAAAGAAAATAAGGCTCTATGGCTGATAATACATCAGATATGAAAAATGAAGTGTTATGATCTTTATTTCATCATATGATTAAACAATGGAAACAAATAGCAGTTAAATATATTGATCTTAATATGTGGTTCTAAAATAGAAATGAAAAAGTGAAAAGTTTACGGACGAAAGAAATTGGTGGCTAAATATCTGTCGTGTTTTGAAGCCAAAGTTTACCGATTGTCACCTTATAGTAAACAATCAACAAAAAACATGGATATTGAGCACGTGTATAACATGTACAATTAAATAATAGTTTATTTCAATGAGATACGCTAAGGTCACTTTGCATACGGAAAAGATGTCGGCGAATTGCTTCCGGGAAGCAAGCAATTTAAAAAAAAAGTAAACTTTATCTTAATGTGGACAAATCAAAGGATTTTCTTCAGAAAAAAATATATGTAGATAGGTTCTATAATATAAACTATCCATTTAGTTATAAAAAAAACATATGCATCATTTTTTTTTAAATTTGAGGTTTCATATGAATTTAAAAATTATTTATTATATCATTTGGTTTGCATAGTTCCTTCGGACACTTGTCAAAAACAAGAAGATCAAAGAAGCCAGGTTATTTAATTTTCACTTTCAGATATATTGATGATGTTCTTTCCATTAACAATCCGGACTTTTCTGATTGGGTTCCATTAATATACCCACCAGAACTAGAAATTAAGGAGACCACAGACACGGCTTCCTCCGCCTCATTTTTAAACTTATACCTCGAATTTGACATACACAGTCATCTCAGTACCAGAATCTATGACAAATGAGACGATTTTAATTTTGAAATTATCAATTTCCCCCACCTTAGTAGTAATATACCAACTTCACCTGCATAAGGAAGTTACATTTCCCAACTTATTAGGTATTCAAGAGCTTGCAGCTCCTATTCAGACTTTGTAAAACGTCACCAGTGTCTGATCAGAAAGTTGATGAATCAGGGGTATGTCAAAGAACGTCTCGTCCTTTTTCTAAAAAAGTTCATCGGAAGATACCAAGAACGAGTTGATAAATATTCCGTATCAACTTCACAAATATTACAAGATGGTCTTGAAGTATAGATTTTGCGTACTGACGTTGGTTATCATCTTAATAACGTGTAATAGTATTATTTTATTTGTATTTATTAATATTACTTGTACTGTTAAGTCAGTTTTTTTAGATATTCTTTTGAAGTGACTCTGTGGTTATGTAAAACATCATACTTTGAACGACAAAATTATTTCATTTATTTATATTACTTTTTCTTATGGATCTTGAATACTATGAATGACAAAACTATTTTATTCAATACTACTATTTTTTCTGTTGTCTTTTTTTATGATATACATTTGACGTGAAACTGTACTTATGGATCTCGTTATACTTTGAACCACACAATTATTTTATTAATTATTATTACTTTTACTGTTAAATCTGTTTTCTGTTATATCTACTTAACATGACTCTACATTTATGTATGCCGTCATACTTTGAACGACAACATTATTTTTATGTCTACCTGTGCGAATTTCAAACGCGCAATTTTACACCAGTACTGAAAACCTTCTATTCTTTATGGGTAGACTTTACATAGATAAATTAAGTCGTATAAGAAAAACAAAATGAGTATGTTAAATTTGATGTATGCCTTTTTGTGCTTCTTCGTTACATTTGTTGTTTTTATAGTGATATTAAGATGATTACACAATGTTGACTGTTGTACCCCTATTTTTGACATTTTTTATTCTTTGAGTTTGTTTGTTTTGTTCATGCATCGTTGGCAATGTAATGGAATTTGATGCGACTGTCATACAAGTGAGAGGTTTAGCTAGCTATAAAACCAGGTTCAATCCACCATTTTCTACATTAATTTAGAGAATACCTGTACCAAGTCAGGAATATGACAGTTGTTATCCGTTCGTTTAATATGTTTGGACTTTTGATTTTGCCTTTTGATTTTGGATTTTCCTTTTTGAATTTTCCTCGGAGTTCAGTATTTTTTTACATCATATATTTTCCTATTTTTATGTTTCATAGTATATGTTTTGTACACTGCTTTGTTTTGTTTTTACCATTAATTTGTATTTTCTGTTATTTTGTTAATAACGTTGTCATTTACACCACGATTGATGTAAACTTTTTTTGATTGAATGAAATGTAACGGCTATTTTACAGGACGAATCTGCTATTAAAGTGCGAAAAAGACGTCCACGGCAATACATAAAACCTGTTAATAAACTTTATTGCCAAAACGTACATATCGATCCGTTGTCATGAAAAAAAATTTCAGCTTTGATTAGTAAGGGTTCTCCTACGTCAAAACTATCTCCCTTTTAAGCCACCTATATTCTATAATCGTGAAAAATGAAAGCCATTGGTGTGATGATGCGCTGTTTATTTATCTTTTGAAAACAGATCCACATAGTATCCTTACGATCCTTATATGCAAGTTGTATTTTAAAAGACAAATGTTTCTATTGGCTATTGAGCATCAATTAATGCACTTTTATGCATTTGGTCAATTTAAACCGTCTTTGATCGTTTTTCAGTGGTAATGTTAGATTGATCAATAAAGGCAACAGTAGTATACCGCTGTTCAAAAATCGTAAATCTATGGACAAAAAAACAAAATCGGGGAAACAAACTAAAACTGAGGGAAACGCATTAAATATAAGAGGAGAACAACGACACTACATTCAAATTTAACACACATAGCAACGGACTAAGCATTAGACAAAATCCGATGAGAATAACCAATATAACATCAAAACCAAATACATGAATTTGGGATAGAAAAGTATTGTGACACGTCTTACAGTAATGTGAATTCACACTCAAATATAGGAGAAAACAAACGACACAACGGAAACACGACGTAAAAATGTTACACACACAGAAACGAACTATGATATAACAATGGCCATTTTCCTGACTTGGTACAGGACATTTTTAAAGAAAACAATGGTGGGTTGAACCTGGTTTTGTGGCATGCCAAACCTCGCACTTTAATGGCATTGTTAAATATAACATTAAAATGACAACATAATAATACAGGACTTCAATACAAATAAATAGGAGAACGTATTAGGCAAAGAAAAACATGAATAATAGATAACAAAAGGCATCAGGTTTAAAATTCAATACGTAAAAACCGCGCCTTGTCCACACAAGAATTACTAGTGACGCCCAGATATAAAAGTTCGAAAGTCAAAAAAAGGGGTACAAAGTTGTACAGCTCTGAGGATCAAAAAAATGAAAAAGATTGTGCCAAATACGGCTAGGTTTTTCTACTTGCGATAGTAACATCCTTTTGATTTAGAACAATTTATCCTTTACAAACAGTTAATTTTATCAAATGAATATAAAAGATTTACTTGATAAAACTGAAGTCTTAACTAATTACAGAAAACTAAACCCGAATACATAATACATTGAAGACCAACACAGAAAATAGACACACCCGACTTGGTCTAGGCCTCAACGTAAAAAGTCATAAAATGACGTCACATACGAAGTAGTAAAAAGGCACAAAAATTACGTCACGCAGACATTTGAATTTCTGAAACAGCACGAAAATGACGTCACATTTGAAAAACTATATCTCAAAAATAAGATATAAATTGGATTGATTTAAGATTATAATAGAACTAAATATTGATATTACATTTAAACACAATGCACATTGCAATACTAATTAGTAGCAATAAACTATATTATATATATGTCCGGTTTGTTTTGAATCTAACTTCAATCATAAAATATCGTACAGATTACGTTGAACAAAATCAAAACTAATAAATGAAGGTGGTGATTAATTTTCTTCACCATAACACATGAATATAATAGAAAAGACGTCAACCAATTTGACAAACTCCGATGAAAATTACAAATTTAACAAATATAACATCAAACTAAATACATGAATTTGGAATAGATAAGTACAGTAACACGTCTTATAGTAATGCGAATTCACACTCAGCAAAACAGTCACAATCGGGAATAAGTCACGTTCGGTAATTAAAAGATTAGACGACGTAATGACAAACCACGATCTACCATGTGGTAAAAATGTCCTTAGCTAGTTTGGTCAAAGACACATCGTATGGATCAACTTATTCGTGATGGTGTCCATAAAATTTACGGAGTGTCAATTTTAATCTGTACTCCTCATAACTTTGTTGAAGCAGTTTCTGTGTAAGGAGCACACTTCTGTATATGAAGTCCGTATAGTGTGAACATGCACGAGAATAACGTATCAATTGTGATATGTAAACACCATACGAAGGGGCAGAGGGTATGTTACTGCTGAGAAATGGGAAATTGATAATTGGGAAGTTGAAATCGTCCCATTTATCATAGATTTTCGTGTGAAGTCGTCCATTTGCGTCAATATTGAGGAAAATATTGTTATAAAGTTCACCTCACTTTATTACCGTACCATCTGTTACAGTAATTATAATTGACAGATCAGCAACTCTCACATGTCTGCACATTCTTAAATAAACATATAATTAAATAGATCAATTGAAGTTCTTATACACATGTTGTCATTCTGTAGTCTGACCATCAAACGATGTACTTGTTAATAAATTAGTTATAGAAACTGGATTGTATTATTACATAGCAAATATATTACACATTTTGGCGACGAGGTAAAAACAGGATATTAAAATAAATGTGAATTTCTACAAGTGACAATGCCGACTTACGGGAAATTAGAATCTTTTGATGAATCCGAAGATTGAACACAATATGTAAAATGTATGGAACATTATTTTAATGCTAATGAGATAGACGAAGAAGACCAGAAAAGGGGTATTTACTTAAAGTGTATGTGGGAAGAATACCTACAAATTAATAAGGGATTTATTAGCACCAGCCAAACCAGGAACGAAATCACTGGCCGATTTAACAAAACTAGTGAAAGACCACCGAGACCCAGTACCATCAGAAATCATACTGAGATTTAAATTTAACAGTAGAACAAGACACAGCGATGAGTCAGTGAGGACATTTATTGCAGCACTAAGAAGTCTGTCAGAACACTGTAATTATGGTGACACGTTAAACGCGATGTTACGTGACAGGTTAGTCGTCGGGATAAAGAGTGACCGCATACAGAGGAGACTGTTAGCAGAGCCGAATTTAACATTTGAAAAGGCATTGGAAATTGCTACCGCTATGGAGACTGCAGAGAAGAATGCACAGGACATCCAAGCGAATGGGACAAATGGATCATTTCAGAAACAAATCAACAAAGTTTCAAAATCATATACAAGAAACAACTCTGGAAATTCGAAACAAGGAGATTGTTACCGTTGTGGAGGAAATCACTTAGCCGCTGAATGCAGGTGCAAGGATGCAAAATGCCACAGTTGTAAAAAGAAAGGACATATCGCAAAGAAATGCCGTAACAAATCTGCCAATGGGAATTTAAGTGAAAATCACAGAGAGTTTAAATCGCGTTTTAAACCACGTGCTCATTTCATGGAGCAGGATGAAAGTAGTGAAAGTGAAAATGAAGTTTACTCAGTTTTTCATTTTGGAAATAAATCTAATGAGGCATACAAAGTGCAAATCGATGTGAATGAATGTGAAATAGCCATGGAAATAGATACCGGAGCGTCCCTTTTTATCATGAGCGAGGATACTTACAAGGAATACAAGTCGAAATTCAGAATCGAATCGACAAGTGCTAAAATCCGAACATACATGGGAGAGCAGATTCCTGTAATAGGACGTGCAATCGTCAATGTCAACTACAAGAAGGAAAGCGCAAAACTACCATTACTGATAGCGAAGCGTAAAGGTCCGATTTTACTTGGCCGAGACTGGTTGAACAAACTCCAACTGGATTGGAATGATATTTTCTCCGTCGTTGGAAGTGATAATCAATCGAGTGATTTAAATGTGATCTTGGAAGTAAATAAGGAGGTTTTCAAAGATGAACTTGGAACTGTAAAAGGCATGAAAGCCAAGATTTATGTTGATGAGAGTGCCGTACCGAAATATTTCAAGGCTCGCCCTTTGCCGTATGCGTTGAAGGATGAAGTGGAGATGGAACTTGCACGTCTTGAGAAGGAGGGTCAGATTCAGCAAGTGGAATTTTCCGACTGGGCCGTTCCGATAGTACCTGTAGTTAATGAGAACGGATCTATTAGAATTTGTGGTGACTACAAGGTAACCGTTAATGCCGTTTCAAAGTTGGATAATTATCCTATTCCTAAAACAGAGGATTTATACGCAACGCTTGGAGGAGGAAAAGAATATACAAAATTGGATTTAAACCAAGCATATCAACAGATTGAACTTGATGAGGACAGTAAGTGGTATGTGACTATAAACACGCATAAGGGTTTATTCAGATACAATAGACTTACGTATGGTGTAGCGTCCAGCCCAGGTATTTTTCAAAGAACACTTGAAAATGTTGTTCAAGGCATAGCCAATGTTTTGGTTCGAGTAGATGATATACTGATAACGGGTAGAATAAGAGAGGAACATCTTAATACTCTTTCTGAGGTATTGTCTAGATTTAAGAGAATCGGAATTCGGTTAAAGAAACAGAAGTGTGTGTTCATGGCCGAAGAAGTTGTTTATTTGGGATTTAAAATAAACAAACACGGAATATATCCAGTGGAAAGTAAAGTTGAGGCGATCGATAAAGTACCAAGTCCGACAAACGTGACAGAACTGAAAGCTTATCTTGGAATGCTGAACTATTACAATAGATTCTTAGCGAATTTGTCTCACTTGTTACAGCCGCTACATGTACTTCTACAGAAAGACACAGAATGGAGTTGGGAAAAAGAACAGGAAAAAGCGTTCATAGAGTTAAAACAGCTGTTGAAATCCGCATCAGTACTTGTACATTTCGATCCGAAAAAGAAATTAATATTAGCTATGTGATGCATCACCATATGGATTAGGCACCGTACTTTCGCATAAAATGACGATGGCAGCGAAAAACCTATAGCTTATACATCTCGAACACTTACATCAGCAGAGAAGAATTATTCCGTTCTTGAGAAGGAGAGGCTGACCATAATATTTGGTATCAAGAAAGGAGTAGGTCCGGTAAGGGCCCTTTTTGGCCCAAAAAAAACAGTTTTACAAAATTGTTAAAATGTAAACTTTTACTTATTTATTGGACAGTTGAATGCTTCTACTACATAAATATGGGCTGTTTTTGACAATGCAATGCACATATATCGGGTTGTAGCACCATTAAGTCATGCTAAATTACTGAAATCTTGAAAATTCTATCATTTTAGTTAAATTTTAGACGGTTTCCGTGTAAAACGAAAGTGGCCGCATTCGTGTTCATCCTTAATATTGCAATGTAAGTTGTATTTTATGATAATACATAACATACATAAAGGTTTTGGATGAACACGGATGCGGCCACTTTCATTTTTGACAAAACAATCTGAGTAGTGACGTTTTTTGGCATATTTGAGAGATTTTTCATATTTGAGCTTCAATCGGATCATTTTTAATGACTTTATCAGTTAAAATCTTTCACATAAACTAATTGAATCAAGTGAAATGGACACTTAAGTGTTTAAAAAGTGGTCTAAATCTTTCGTCAGATGAAACTGAAATTTGAGGCCAAAATGAGTCCTTACCGGACCTACTCCTTTCATCAATATTTGTATGGACACCCCGTTACCATCACAACCGATCACAAGCCGCTCATAGGTTTATTTCGAGAAGATCAACCTATACCTACAATGCCCGCATCTCGAATTCAAAGGTGGGCACTGACTTTAGCTGCATATGAGTACACGATTGTATACAAAGAAGGAATGAAGAAAATCAAAGAAGGAACTATCCAGGAAAAGTTGAACCGTTTTCTTTTCAACTACCGTATTACGCCACAAACAACGACAGGGCCTGGCACCGTCAGAATTGCTAATGAAAAGGAAACTCAAGTCACGTCTAGATTTAGTTTTTCCAAATATCGAGAAGCGAGTTCAGGAGAGACAACAAAAACAGAAACATTATCACAATAAGAAATCTGTGAACAGACAAATTAATGTAGGACAGGGAGTATTTGCCCGAAATTTCGCAATTGGTTCAAAGATTAAATGGATTCCAGCAGAAGTTATAAAACAATCAGGACCACTTTCATTTCATATTAAATTGCAAGATGGACTTGTCATTCGTAGACATATTGACTACATCAGAGTACGAAACTTCGATTGCACAAACAACGAAAATGAAGAAAAATGTGACAATGACAGTGATTTGTTTGAGCCAGAAATAACTATACCGATAAGTACTCCTGAGACCGATCAACCACAAATCGAGAAACCGTCAAACATGATTGAACAAAAAGAACCACGCTATCCGAAAAGAATAAGAAAAGAACCATCGCATTTAAAGGATTTTGTGTTGAAATAAATGGTTGATTTATAAAGAGGCATAATAATCCTCACAACCGTTTGATGTGCATTAATTAAGTACTTCGCAGTGCATGTGTGTACATATCAATTAGTGTAAGAAATATCAACAAGACCAGTGCGAACATTTTTATTTTCATAGTAGGACATTATAGTTTCAGTGCAGACAAACTTTAACGAATGAATCTTTGTGATCTGACATTTTGTTTTTTCAAACTGATATGGACTTATCAATCAGTAGCCGTGAAAAGAAATTAATTTTCTGTAATTGAGTTAATTTGTTTTTAATTTGTTTTTATCTAAGGCCGGAGAAGTGTTATAAAGTTCACCTCACTTTATTACCGTATCATCCGTTACAGTAATTATAATTGACAGATCAGCAACTCTCAAATGTCTGCACATTCTTAAATAAACATGTAATTAAATAGATCAATTGAAGTTCTTATACACATGTTGTCATTCTGTAGTCTGACCATCAAACGATGTACATGTACTTGTTAATAAATTAGTTATAGAAACTGGATTGTATTATTACATAGCAAATATATTACAAATATCAAGGTATGAAGCAGTCCTTCTAGTATCAGTAGTATCTTTAATTTCAAGTTCGCTGGGATATATGAGATGTAGGTATTGGCTGAAATATGGGTTAATCAATGATAGAACATCATCAATATATCGGAAAGTAAAATTAAAGAATTTCGCAAGGTGCTTTTTCTTTTTGTCCTTTAGAAGGTTTTGAATGATTTCTGCTTCATACGAGTACAAAAACAAATCGGCCAGTAGGGGTGCACAATTAGTACCCATTGGAATACCGACTGTCTGTTGAAATATAAATCCTCCAAACTCAACAAATATATTGTCGATCAAAAAGTCCAGCATTTTGATAATATCATTTTCAGTATATTTTCTGGAAGATTCAGTGTGATTCTTCACAAAATATGAATTATTGTAACCCAAAACCAGAAATTTGTATCTACGATTCCCATTTTTATAGAAAAAGCTCTGTTTTATGAGATGGTGAAGTCGATCTTTCAACTGAGCATGGGGAATAGTAGGGTATTGTGATCGAAGATTAGGCAGTAGATCTTTTGAGAATCCACATCTGGTTAACACCACTGGTAGAATATATCTCATAACAATATTTTTGAAGCCCACCTTTAACTGTAGAAAGAATAGTAGTTAGTACTTTAGAAAGATGTTTAGTCGAACATTTTGAAGAACCAGCTATGTATCGTTCTTTATATGGAGTGTTGTGTAATTTAGGTATCCAGTATAAGGAAGGTAAATTTTCTTCGTTTTCTTTGATGTTGATACCAAAAAAAAGAAGGACAGATTCATGATTTTGTATAATTTCGTCCTTGGTAAATGATGTTAAAGAATATGTAGGGTTACCAGTAGTTTTATTTATTCCAAGTTTTGTTGTGAGACATTGCAAATAATGTTTTTTACATACGAAGACAATATTATTGGAGGCTTTATCTGCTGGAACAACGACATATTTGTCATGCAAAGAGGATAAAGCATCCACAACATCCGAATTATTGAAAGGGTTAGTAACTCTTGCACTCATATTACATCGTAGTTGTTGTATGCGCCTCTGAATGCATGATCGAATAGCTTTGATCCATTCAGGCAAAGTGTCCAGTTTTGGTTCGTCTGGTTCACGCTTTACCCATTTTTTTGCATAGTCCTCAACTGCATCCATCAGTAACTTGAAATTCTTTTTCCAGTTGATGGGATGGGGGATTCTATATTTTGGTCCCTTGGCTAACAACTCTCTAAGTTGTTTATTGGTAACGATGCCAAGGTCACCAGTAATAACATGACCAGCTGGACTATAAGGTAGCAATACACAGTTAGGAGTTTAGTTTCGCATTTTGGCCCCTGTGGATTTTTCAAATAGGAAAGTTATTGTGTAATAAAATTCATTTTTAGACAGATGAGTGCTAATTTAGCCTTCAAAGATGGTTTATAAGTGCATCAAGACTATTTTTTACCTGTTTTATGGGCTGTTTTCTGTTTGACAATCCGTTTTTTCATAGCTAGACCGGCCATCGGTCCAGAAATTAATGTACTGTTTACAAACACTCTTTTTCTACACGAAGTTTTTGACGCAATTTTACAAAAAAATGAGATGAAAGACATATGATTTTCATTGGATTTGCTGAATGATATATGTACACAGTTTCAGAAAAGGTATTACTTCAAGCGATTGAAATTCTACTTTTAGTCAAATTTTGGGGAAATATGTGACATCTTTCCCCCCCTTTTTGCAATATTTTTTAACAAATAAATGCAGATTGTTGCCATGGATACACCAAAAAGAAATTATATTTTACCATTTTATATACTGGATATAAAATCTATGAAAGATTCTGATTACATACATATGCCCATATATGACACAAACAGTAAGCTTGTTATTGCAAGAAAGCAAAGAAAAGGGGAGGGTAAAATTCATGAGTGCAAATTTTAGTATTTTTCCTAACTGTTTATTGCTACCTAATGGTATTGTGACGATGCACATGAGCAATCCGGAGGCTTGGATTTCGTATCTTTGAGATTAAAGGCCTCTAAAACTCTCTTCTGGTTGAAAATCTTGGATGCAATAGACTTGGTGTAAGTATAAGAAGTAACAGGTGTAGCTTTATTTTTGAAGTAATCAGGTGTGCTGAAAATCTTGGATGCATTAGACTTGGTGTAAGTATAAGAAATAACAGGTGTAGCTTTATTTTTGAAGTAATCAGGGATCAAAATCATTAAAAAAAATATAATTAAATAGTTCGTGGAAGGGCAGGCTAAACATTTTCAGAAGTTGAAGACTAATTACCCTAGATAGCATACACACAAAAAAATCACGTTTGAGAAATTATGCATTTTTGAAATCCAAAAAAAGAAGTTTATCGTTAAGTACCTTTAGTGAAAAAATATGCTATTCGAACACGCTTACAATGTTTTTATGACTCATTATAAAGGTATAACACTTGACCCATACATTTCATCTTTGAGTACTGGAAAGTTTTAATGTTTTGTATCAACCTACAGCCTTAATATATATATATAAAAATATTAGAATCTGAATGATGATATATCAAATATTTTTCTTTTATTCGTTTTCAAGACAGAATAGTCAACTTAAACCCGCCTAACCCAAAAAGGTGTACCCAACTTCCTCTTTTCGTGAAATTCTTGCCAATTCAGAACTTTTCCAAATTGATGCTTTGAGAAGATAAATCTATAATCTTTTTCGGAATTTCAGCAGAATTTATGCTTATGCACAAAAAAGATCAACGAGAACTTGAACCTATCCCAATCGACTGTTTTGTTACAACTTATCTATAATTTAAAAGTTTCCAAATATCTCGAAGATCAATTCAATAATTTAAGTAAAAACACATACGAAAGATGCTAACATCCTAAATTAGGCACATTCATTAAACTTTTAAAGCCCATAGAGACAGATGTAAACAGCTGAAATTACCAACTTTGCCTTTTCACCTTCTTTATCAAAGAGTTCCATTTCTGTTGTTTAATTTCAACGTGGTTTCCGCCTGTAATCGTCAGATTACACCACAAGTAAGTACATCTATACATCCTATAGCATATCGACCTTTTTTACATTAGAAAGTTTTGTGTGCGTTACAGGAAATACATTTTTCCTTCCGATTTTTTTTGATAATCATAAGAAAAAATGGGTTTGATAGACTTATGAGGAAGTATAGTGCTTTGAGTTGAACATTTTTAACTGTTAACCAAATTGATAGGAAAATGAAAAACACGAAATTTCTCTTGAATAAATAAGAAATATTGAAAATCATTTTTGCATCCATCCACATCTTGTCATTGTTCTTACGTCTATAATACATTAAACGAAATATCATTTCCGCTAGCAGCTTACTTCCATTGTTTTCCTATGTTAGTGCTTAACAAAAAAATGAAATACTACAAATTTCATGAATAAGATTAAGAATATAATTTAAAATATACTTTGCGTATTTGTTTTTCTAGTTCTTTCAGATATATACCTACAAAATATATGCTCTTACCAAAAAAATAACAGTCTTGTCTGCATAGGAACTATTTGCTGCGAGGTTTTCTGGAGTTGGTGGTATACGTAACACGTTAAATATTGATGGTTGGAAGAAAATATCTCTGACTAACATTCTGTACCCTGATATAGTTAAATCGCCAGATATCTCTATAAGATCAATGTTTTGTCTCTCTATTAGAAGAATCATCATTTTTAGCAAACTAGATTCCGTGTCACTGACAAGCGGTCTAACCTGCAAGGAAAACAAAAACTTGTATCGACTTTTAATGACTTTGCAGTATATATAGTTAAATAAATTGATAATAGATGTAATATGAAGTATGTTTTATACTCAGTGGATTCCGATAATAAATAAATATAAATGTCATGCAGAATACCTTATCTGGTAACGGACGAATCCTATTGTAACCCTTTTATGATATTTTAATATCGTATTGCTGAATATGTTACTGTTCAGCAGACATTTTCTACAAGCAATGACAAAAACTAGTTTAAGCTTGGACACGTTATATGGATTTCAGACAACTATGATCTAATCGGTGATATTAGTTTTCGGTAAATGTATTCATTCTAGATCTTATCTTCTTGTCTGTCAATTCTGCCTTTTGTTTTAATGTAATCATACAGAAACCGGATCTGTTTAGTAAAGTTGAATTCTATTGATAATCATTTCATTGATTATAATTGATAGTTTACTGAGCTCGATCATGGTTTCAGTGACCAGTATGGACTATATCTCTGTCATAGATGAAAAAGATGGGTTCATAATCCCATTTCTTTGTCCTGATTGTAACATCACCGAAAACGACTTGAGACTTGAGTTTTACTTGTAGCAGCATGAGGCGTGTCACTAGAGGATCAGGGAATGTTGTTTGTCTTTTGACAGTTTGTTCTTCTGGCCATGAGGAGGTACATTTGTTTCCATTTGAATGGTTTAAATTTTATTCATCTAAAGCAGCCATTGCCACGAATAGCATTCTTGTTTTATTATGTTTATCGTGATCTTTGCACATTACCTTTTAACGTCTATATGATTTTTTTTACCGAATAATATAAAGTTATCGGTCGACCACGATTCCATTTTGATTTATTAAAAACTTTTGTTCGTTAATAGATTTTTTTTCTAATAATTTCCTACGAGGATTGATTATATTAGATGTATTAGGTAAAATCTTTCGGAATTGTGACTCTATAGCAATTTTCAATATCGTAACTTATTTCAACAATACTTTTTTTTTATTTAAGAGTGAGGGAATAGTCTTTTGTAGACGAAAGTGACGTCTGGTATACAAAATAAATAACCAGGTTTCTATGGTTAGTTCTTTTATTAGGGTAAACACATGTTATTTGCATATGTCATGTATGTGGCAGCTTCCGAATGAGTTAATGTCGAACTTATAAAAGTTCAAGTACTTGATAAAACGTAATATTTGTTAAAAGAACGCGAAGAGTTGCACCAACATAGCTTTCATCGGTATTCTATATACTTTATTCGTGAAATAAAAACTGTGACGCATTACTTTTGAATGAAAGATTGAACAGTGCTCTATCAATGCCCAGTTATATTTTTTACGTAAATAAATGAAGTATGAAGACAAATAATACCTGAAATATCGTCATTGGACAGGTGGTATCACAATTTGAATTATCGCAATATGTTTGACAAATTCCTCGTAATATCAGTTCAGCCACTCTCGTCATTTCTATAAATAAACAATCGTAATTATAAAATAGTCTTCATGTACTATATATGCTATACACCATATACCTTTAACCGCGATTTGGAGGAAATTATAAAATCGCAGTCCATGTATATTTTAACTTACTAGTATTTTTTCTATTGTTAATTGGTCACATTTTCAAAGTTAGACCAACAAAAAGTGATACTACTTCGTAATTTTTCCAAATATCATCAATCTAAACATTGCTAAATATAAAACCTAAAAAAATCTAAAAATTTTGTGATGCACTCGTAATAGCCAATTACATGAATTTCTGCTCTATTTCCATGAGAAATAGAAGTTCTATACAAGGTTATATCCAAATTAAGAAGTACATCTTCCTCCTACAAAGGTTAAAGTTTTATAACATTACGGTAATTTATTAATAGTATTATTGTTCTTTCAACATTACTGGCTAGATTAATGATAATTAAAAGAGAAAAAAGTATTCAATTTGATCTATTTTGTTTTAGATCGATTACAGATAGCTCTCTTTAACAGTTTTCTTTTTCTCTTCTATTTTCATTTCGAATTAATAAACATTTTGTTTGTTTGAAAACAAGTCATTTGTCAATTCCTTATCATTCTTGTTATTGTAGTTACTATTTCATCTTGCATAAACACAAATACTATCAAATTAACATTCACTTCGAACACATACATTTTAGCAGTATGAAAATAGCATTAATTTTACGAAAATTCCATATTTTCCATCATCATGATAATGGTGCTTAGCGGGCTTATATGAAAACTTTATCTACTGCTTCTTGCTTTTATCGTATGCCTCTCCATAGCATGGTTGTTGTCTGACTTGTAAAAAATTAGCAAGCATAATTTTTAACACATTGTAAACATTAATTATATTCAGGTAAAAATATGCAAATGTTGTTTACAATTCACACAAGACCCATAGGTTTCGCACTTAATGTCCATGAGTTTCTTGCTTTAAATTCGAATAGCCATTAAAAAATCAGTTTCGATGTTCCATATTGTTTTTTGTTGGAAAATCATCCAGGAGTTTGTACGAGAAAACTCTCCCCCTTTCATCATGTGTCTGGCTGTTTCTGAATTTATTTTACAGGTTCTCATTATTATTTTAGACATTCCAACCATGTAAATGATAAGAAAATCATTAGAAATCGGCATAACCAAACTTTCTTGTACTTAGTGGATTACTGAGATGGCGGATGTATATATAAATGCACTGCTTTGGTTGACAAAGCAGCTATACAGTGACTGTTACACGGTGTTTGATAGTCAACTTGTTGTAAATTGTTGACAATGTATGTTATCTGTTTAGAGAAAATTAATTGCCATAACAATAGGCAGCCAAAAAAGCTGAAAACTAAAAGTTGTTGTTGTTTATTGTATCAATGAATAATAGGAACCTACAATTCCTAAATACTTTCTTTGCTTAGTTTGATATTAATTGTTCATCTAAATCAAATCAAGTAAACGCATTTCTGTATAACAAATATTACACGATTTCTTTTACACACAAAATATTAATACAATAAAAACAACGTAGGATAGAAAAACACAATTATAAGGAAACAGAGGGCATACATGTAATTTTTCATATCAGATGTATAATCAGCCCTCGGTCAATATCAGCAGTCGAGCCTTCGTCTCTCATAAAACATCTGATATGAAATATGTTTGAGCGGTACACGAGCCACATGCTTGAGGGCTTATATACACTTGATTTGAAAAATTACGTTTTATCATAATTATCAAATGCTTCAACAATGGAGAAAAAACCGATTTAATATACTGATCCGTTTGAGTGGTTCTCGGTTAGAATTTCAAATCCTTTTATCATATATATATATATGTCAGTAAAAACAAAAGACTTACAAAAACGTTGAAATTACACACGATCAGGTTACGAAAAGGCGTGCAATAATAACAAGCAGCTGTTTATGAAGTTCTCATGTCAGACCACTAAGCACCATTACAGATATGGAATTCACATAAATTTAATACTTTTATCACACTGTAAAAATTACACTAAGTGTATGATAAAATTAATATAACCTACCAGCTTGTACATCGACCATTGTACTGTCAGAAATATCGGATGTATCAAAGACATCAACAAGGGTTTCCAGAATGTGGCTTGCTTCAACCTAATTTAAAAATATTTGTTTTTATATTCACATGTATGTATAATAAATAATTACAATGGCTTTTACGTTATGCAATATTTCAGCTGATGTCATATGAGACATAATGGAAACCCATATCTTTAAAAACTAGAGGCTCTTAAGAGCCTGTGTCGCTCACCTTGGTCTATGTGAATATTAAACAAAGGAAGCAGATGGATTCATGACAAAATTGTGTTTTGGTGATGGTGATGTATTTGTACGTCTTACTTTACTTAACATTCTTGCTGCTTACAGTTATCTCTATCTATAATGAACTTTGCCCAGTAGTTTCAGTGGAAAATGTTAGTAAAAATTTACAAATTTTATAAAAATTGTTAAAAATTTACTATAAAGAACAATAACTCCTTTGGGGGTCAATTGACCATTTCAGTCATGTTGACCTATTTGTAAATCTTACTTTGCTGAACATTATTGCTGTTTAAAGTTTATCTCTATCTATAATAATATTCAAGATAATAACCCAAAACAGTAAAATTTCCTTAAAATTACCAATTAAGGGGCAATAACCCAACAACGGGTTGTCTGATTCATCTGAAAATTTCAGGGCAGATAGATTTTGACCTGATAAATAATTTTACCCCGATGTCAGATTTGTTCTAAATGCTTTGGTTTTTGAGTTATAAGCAAAAAACTGCATTTTACCCCTATTTTCTATTTTTAGCCATGGCGGCCATCTTGGTTGAATGGCCGGGTCACGCCACACATTTTTTAAACTAGATACCCCAAAGATGATTGTGGCCAAGTTTGGATTAATTTGGCCCAGTAGTTTCAGAGGAGAAGATTTTTGTAAAAGATTACTAAGATTTACGAAAAATGGTTAAAAATTGACTATAAAGGGGTTAACTGACCATTTCGGTCATTTGATTTATTTCTAAATCTTACTTTGCTGAACATTATTGCTGTTTACAGTTTATCTCTATCTATAATAATATTCAAGATAATAACCAAAAACAGTAAAATTTCCTTAAAATTACTAATTCAGGGGCAGCAACCTATCAACGGGTTGTCCGATTCATCTCAAAATTTCAGGGCACAAAACAAACTAAAATGCACGTTAAACTATAAGTGATTTAAATGAAAAATAACATTTGAAAACTTTTATTGAATAACATTAAAAATATATCTCAAGTGCGAAATTTCAATCTGTCCGTGTTCGTAATAAATATCAACTATTTGTATGAATTACTATAATTATAATAAGTTTCGCCTGGATATCCCTTATCAGAGAAATTTGATTCGAAGTGAACTTGAAAATTTCAATATTATGCAAAATTAAAATAGATTGTTTTATAACATCTAAAGTATGACATTTCAAGATTGAAAAAAATATGAAGGACAACAAGTTTATTTGATGTGATCTAATTATATGGTTTTTTTTTCAGCTTGTACTGCCTCCATTAGTCCTTACCTCATGTTTACAGATCATTGTAATATATCCAGCATCATCTTTTTGAAAATTAATGCAACATTGCAAAATTGCAATTGTTTCTGTTTCTGCTGTTTGCTTATTATCCAGTGACAAATATTTCATTCATATTAAAACTGGCATTTTTTTAATAATACAAAATAAATTGCACCAAACACTATAGCTTTTTTTTTTTTTTTATACTCACCCACTTTAATTAATAGAAATGAGTTAAAACTGATTTTACATGGCGTTAAAAAATACCATTGAAAGTTTATTATCGGATTGTTAACCTTATCTATCCGTGAATTTAGAGATTTACACGACGGGTGATACAGTCAGTGACTCCTGATTATTAAGTCAAAATCATCAATTTAAAAAATGTCTTCTCGTCGTTGTATAACCTTTTGTACTAGAGTTGCATATTACTTTTAGAAAATGTAAAACCAGAATAAAATAGAACTTGTCTTGAATAGAATTGAGAAAGGAAATGCAGAATCTGTCAAAAAGACAACATCCTGGCCAAAGAACCGAATTTTAGGTTTATTATAGTTTTTGTTCCGTATGATCCGAGTGGGATCCATCCCCTTTCCACTTAGAAGATGAGTGGCCGGGATCTCTAAAGCCGATTTTGGCGATTTTTGTAGGAGATTTAAGTAAACTTCTAAAGCAGTTATAAAACAAGTGAAACATCGAGTTACTGCTTACTGATGATACCCCCGCCGAAATATTTCGGTAAACAGGAAGTTGTTGAGTGATGAATCTGAAAACGCATCGCACGATATAACTGAATTATATAAACCCTGAAACCAAATTTCAGAAATCATTGTAATGTAGTTCCTAAGAGATATGCGACGAATATATTCATGGGACGAACGGACGGACTGACGGATGGATTGACTAACGGACAGACAGGGGTTAAACAGTATACCCCCAATTTTTTAAAGTGAGTGATATAATTATGAACTGATATTTGTTTCATACTAACAGTTTTAAACGCATTGCAAATTTGTATGCCCCCCCTACGATAGTAGAGGGCATTATGTTTTCTGGTCTGTAGGTCCGTTCGTTCGTTCGACGTACCGTTCGTTCGTTCGTTCGACTTACCGTTCGTTCGTCCGTTCGTTCGTCCCAGTTCAGGTTAAAGTTTTTGGTCAAGGTAGTTTCTGATTAAGTTGAAGTCCAATCAACTTGAAACTTAGTACACATGTTCCTTAAAGCGTGGCAAAATAAAAGACGAAAAATTCAGACAGACTTTCTTCTCTTTCGTACTTAATTTCTTGTAAGCAAACTCTCTCGTGTGGTTGACCATGCAAGATTTTCCGCATTTTGCATGCATAATGTTGCGACAAATATTAAATTATTTTCTTAGGTTCTTCATACAATAACTTGCCGTATTAAAAGTATAAAAGAAATCCAGCTGCGGAAAAAAACTTTTAGAAAATATTTAAGTGGTTTTTTTTTTACACAACATTGGTATTGTTTATATATTGTAGAAGGTTAATACGTGTATCATCACACATCGTGGTACTATGTATTAATGAGACATGGTGATGTGTGGGATTTTGTTATATTGTTTATAAATCATTCCTCTCAAGACAATAAGAATATACAGCGTATGTCAAAACATGCATTTGAAAAGTTTGAATAGAAATTTATCACAAAATTAAATTTCAAATCGTAAATACGGCATTATTTTACAGAAGTATTTAAATGTAATATAAGAATATACTATTCAGTTCGCATGGATAACGCTATGTTTAGAAAAAATATCGGTTTGTTCTACGTTACATTCTAGCGTTGACTACCGATAACGACGTCAAATGCGATAAGGGTGGTTTTTGCTTGACGGGCGTCATATATAAAAACATAAAATAAGACTTTTTTAAATAACGAGGATGTATAAAAATTGTTTTTCTCTCAATAAAACTAACTGTGCAACTGTACCATGTCATCACAGTAGTTTTCTATTAGTGTGATGTGTTTGAATGTTTTAATTTGCCATTTGATTAGGGATTTTCCGATTTGAATTTCATAAGATCAGTATTTTTGTTTTTATTTTTACGGTTCTTGCTTTTTTAATGAACATGAAAAGTGTTACCCTACGAAAAATTTACTTTATTTATTTTTATTTGAAAAATCAGTTACACGCAAAGCAAAATATTTGAATTATGTATATCGTATAAATATATATATCAAGTCTCATAATATATGTAATTACAGTACTATAAACTTTTATTTTATAAATCAAAGCCGGCAAATCTTTAGCAGACTAGACATCCTGTACTTTATCTTCATAATAGTGTGTTATAGTATTGTTTTATTTGTCTTGATGAATATTACTTTCATTGTTTTGTCAGTTTTTGGTGATATCCATTTGACGTGAACTTTTACATGCCGTCATTGTGTTCTATGATGATGTTTGTATTCTTGTCTTTCATTTTTGCTAATGTGCTTTGTTTATATATCTATGTCTTTGCCTTTTTTGTGCTTCTTTGTTTGTTTTATAGTGATTAAGATTATGATTATAATTAGATGTTGACTGTTGTACCCCTATTTTTGGCATTTTTACATATTATGTCTGTTTTTTTGTTCACACATCGTTGTCAATATAATGCAATTTTATACGACTGTCATACAACCGAGAGGTTTAGATATCTATAAAGCCAGGTTCAATTCGTCATGTTCTACACATGGAAATGCCCATAAAAAGTCAGAAATATGGCAGTTGTTATCCATTCGTTTGTTGTGTTTGGGCTTTTGATTTTGACGTTTGTTAAGGGCCTTTCCGTTTTGAGTTTTCCTAAGAGTTCAGTATTTTTGTGATGTTACTTTCTACAATCCTGTATTGTTGATAACCTGCTACAGTTTTCTCCAAAATCTTTGAATGCTAGTTTACCAGTTTCTAATTTTGAAATATGAAGTTAGAAATGGATTCTGAAATTCGATCATCTATTTACGTCTCAGGAAACAAATATATCTAAATGATTTATTGTTTTACAGCAGATTCCAGCGAGTATGAAGCTATAGGTAGATTCTTTGGTTAGCTTCCCTGTTAGCTCAACCATGAAATCATTATTACCTTTAAATTGGGAGGAGCATAGCACCAATTTATCATCCAATGAAAACACTTATATCAATAGCCTGTTTATTATTATAATATGTATGTTTCATACAAACAGGTTTACCTAGAAAACTTTGCAAATGATTTTCATTTCTATCAGTTTTTGATTGAATTAAAAAACTTTTACTACAATAAATTAAAAACGGAGTAACGTTTTATGTCTTGTTTAAAATATTTACGCCGGGAATAAGCAGTTTATTTTATTTTATAGTGTCTTTTTGAGTATTCCCCATGCATGAAACTGTGTAATGCTCTAGGTGTCGTTTCTTCATATATATACAATATACAAATTTTTTAAAACTAAAATCTGTTATATTCACACAGAAAAGAAAAATTAGCATACTACTTAATATCATTCACAGTTAAAAATGCAACGAAAAAACAACAAACCAGCAAAATCTGCAGTTTTGAATTGAAAATATGGCAGCGTTTATGAACTACCATTTGGTCCGTAAACATTACCTTACTTTAAAGTTTCAGATAAATAATGTTTATGTCTCTACTTCATTTAGATTTAATGATCAAGTTATATGTACTTTTGGACACCTTCCAATCTTTTTTTACCTGTCAGGGTGTATTGTAAACAAACGTGTAAAACTTAAAGTTAAAACTTGCTAATCATAACCAACTACAGTTAATTAACTTGATGTAACAAATTCAAATCATATTATTATTGGTAATGTTTGATAATAGAGAACAAGTTAGGAATTTTAGCTTTCAGTTTTTTTTCAACATTCAGTATCAAAATAAAATACTGACTTTACATTTTTATTTAAATTATGATGTAAGAAATTGAGGATTAGGGAAAAACAGAGAGAAAGGGTCATCATAATTCGATGTTTCTAAAATGATTTGTAATTTTATGAAAAGCTGTTCCACATGAGTTCAATCCTTCCAATGTTGAACTATCTAAATATTCTCCATCACTACTTCCTAATTGAATCGACATGAATGAAGCAAAACATTTGACACCTTCATAAAAATGATGAAAATGAATCAAATACTAAATTGGCCCATAATGTTCTTTAAAATATACTGCAATAGAAAATAGTCAGTACTGAATAGCTTACATTTTGCATGTCGGGTCGGGTCGGGCCTTAATTTTATAGCTGATTGTACGGTAAAAAAAGTTCATGGTTGAAGGTCATATATACAGTTGTCTATAAATGCTATCATCCACCTCATTTGGTGGATCCGATAGTTAGCTCTCGCATTGACAATCATACCACCATGATCTCCATAAAATTGAGAATGGAAATGGGGAATGTATCAAAGAGACAACAACCCGACCATAGAAAAAACAACAGCAGAAGGTCACCAACAGGTCTTCAATGTAACGAGAAATTCCCGCAACCGGAGGCGTCCTTCAGCTGGCCCCTAAACAAATATATACTAGTTCAGTGATAATGAACGCCATACTAATTTCCAAATTGTACACAAGAAACTAAAATTAAAATAATACAAGACTAACAAAGACCAGAGGCTCCTGACTTGGGACATGCGCAAAAATGCGGCGGGGTTAAACATGTTGATGAGATCTCAACCCTCCTCCTATACCTCTAGCCAATGTAGAAAAGTAAACGCATAACAACGTACATTTAAAATTCAATTCAAGAGAAGTCCGAGTCTGATGTCAGAAGATGTAACCAAAGAAAATAAACAAAATATTTGTTTTATGATTGATATCTATGAAATAAGAAAACGGGAAAATTATCTTTATACGACTTATTACTTGATGAGCACAACTTTTAATGGTTCACAATCTTCTGTGAATTTTAAGATGTCTTGACTGAAAACTGGAGGCAAGTTGCTAACACACTGGTACGCTCTTTTGTAAATGTAACTTACAAACAACTGCATAACACGTGCATAAGTTAACTTAAAGCACTTTATTCTGCGAAATGTTAGGTATCTTGGTTAAATACGTCAAGGAGTAGTAAATTACATTTTCAAACTACATTTTTTTTTGTAAATTATGCCGATATATGACCTCCTTTAAAGTCTGAAAAATTAGTTTTTATGGTCCATAAAAGATTATGTTGGCTTGTTGTCCTATGTTTATACCACATGTCTCGTCAGTTTTATATAAAGAAATAAAATAAGTCATAAAACAATGACACATTTATTTTACTTCTAGAAACAAGTTTTAAGTCAGCTGTGAAAATCACATATAGCCGCAATGTTGAAAATAACCAAAACAATCACTACGTGAAATGTCATTTACTGCATCACATATAGCTAACTCGGTATACTCATGTAAATAATCTGGAAATCTCCTTAAAAAGGACTTTATTTTAGAAAAACTGAGTTCGCAAGTATTAAGTTCAGGATGGTAAGGAGGCTGAAAAACTAGTCGTATTCCATGTTGTTGTAAAATATTTCTTAGGTTAGCTTCGGTAAATCGCCCATGATGGAAACCACAATTATCCATTACAACAACATCGCCAGGAGTAAGAAACGCATTACCGTGTACATCAGTTTCTTGCAATGCGTTGATAAAAAAGTTAAGCAAATGAAGTCCGTTTGAGGGACCATCAATAATGTTAAAATAGTCAATTCCTAACGGACTTTGCATCAGATTAATGGTATAATTTGCATTTGATGCATACCGTTGAATTTCAAAGGCTCTCTCACTAGGTAAAGAATGTCCATATTTCCTATTACCAGTTGTCAGAACAACAGAAGCTTCATCAAAACAATGAATTGAAAACGGATTAATATTTTCGATATTGTGTAGAAACAAGTCAATTTAGCTTGAACTTGATCCGTTAATCCCTCTTTAGCTTTAATGGTTAGTTTTTTCCTTTTGAAGCAAAGTTTTTTGTAATAATTCTGCATATAGAAACAACACTAGGCACATTGTCAGGCTGGCATATCCCATCATTGACTAATTTGTTTTGAATTTCTTTATGATAAAGCGATGGCTGTCTATACAGATAGTACTCAATTGCTGTAAGAATATTTTCATTGACCAAAACAGCTGGTCTCCTATATGGTTTATCTGTAATTGTTCCAGTGTGCATATATCTTTGAATAGTTTTATTAACAGTTCTTATATCTACATTTGTTAACTTTGAAATTTTTTCAACAGATTGTTCCTTCACCAAAATTGTCTATAATCCTACATTGTAATTCTTCTTGTAATAATTTTCCTCTTTTATAAAATCTCCCTGCTTTTGATTTTTCCATGTTTGTGATATAAGTATTGACAAATTTTAGCTATTCTAAACGGCAATACTATGTCTATTTAGGATATTTCGGAACAATTGTAAATTTGTAATGTTACTATATGTTGTTTTTTCTTCATGAGATTTGGGAATAAATATCAATATAATATATGAG
This sequence comes from Mytilus edulis, assembly GCF_963676685.1. Taxonomy (NCBI): domain Eukaryota; kingdom Metazoa; phylum Mollusca; class Bivalvia; order Mytilida; family Mytilidae; genus Mytilus; species Mytilus edulis. The sequence continues at coordinate 85,865 of NW_027268985.1, forward strand.
TTAAAAATTTTGAAATATTTTGTCTGTTATAAAATGTTAGTAGAATCTGATTTAAGAAACCTGCATATGGCCCCAGACAAATGTATAGGTATGCCATCCATACTTTCAAAGCAGGTAAGTGTAGAACATGAATAGCATGCTGTTAGCCCCACATTTGGATATTCTGTTACCTGAGTTACTATGTGACTTCTCTATTGTTAAACTCATTTGTCAACTCATTTGTCACATGACTTTTTGTGTGTTTCATTCTTATGTTAAAATTGATAATGGATGGGTTAAGTGTAGAAGAGTTCTTGGTACAAATAGGTCCAGAGTTTCAATCGTTTTCTTC
>NW_027268986.1:0-9000 GCF_963676685.1 Mytilus edulis
ATTTTTCAGTCTTTCTGTACAGTTCCCTACGGCAAAGTTTTTTCCCACACCTAGTGGGATTAAAAGCTTGTCCCAGACCCTTTTATTCATGAAAATCCCCAGGTGGGAAAGTGCACCGGAAGCTGACAACAACATACTCAATTTCTCATTTTGGTCCATTATGGGTGGTGGCAGCAGTCGCTTTACTCCCATCCCCCTACGGCAAAGTTCTTAACCGCAGGTAGTTAGATTGAAAGCTATTATCCGTATCTTCAACTCGTATCAATCCCTGGGTGGGAAAGTGCACCTGAAGACTTCACTGGCCATCCAAAGTCTGAGGTACCTATACAGTTATGGGTATGGGCTCATTTTTCAGTCTTTCTGTACAGTTCCCTACGGCAAAGTTTTTTCCCACACCTAGTGGGATTAAAAGCTTGTCCCAGACCCTTTTATTCATGAAAATCCCCAGGTGGGAAAGTGCACCGGAAGCTGACAACAACATACTCAATTTCTCATTTTGGTCCATTATGGGTGGTGGCAGCAGTCGCTTTACTCCCATCCCCCTACGGCAAAGTTCTTAACCGCAGGTAGTTAGATTGAAAGCTATTATCCGTATCTTCAACTCGTATCAATCCCTGGGTGGGAAAGTGCACCTGAAGACTTCACTGGCCATCCAAAGTCTGAGGTACCTATACAGTTATGGGTATGGGCTCATTTTTCAGTCTTTCTGTACAGTTCCCTACGGCAAAGTTTTTTCCCACACCTAGTGGGATTAAAAGCTTGTCCCAGACCCTTTTATTCATGAAAATCCCCAGGTGGGAAAGTGCACCGGAAGCTGACAACAACATACTCAATTTCTCATTTTGGTCCATTATGGGTGGTGGCAGCAGTCGCTTTACTCCCATCCCCCTACGGCAAAGTTCTTAACCGCAGGTAGTTAGATTGAAAGCTATTATCCGTATCTTCAACTCGTATCAATCCCTGGGTGGGAAAGTGCACCTGAAGACTTCACTGGCCATCCAAAGTCTGAGGTACCTATACAGTTATGGGTATGGGCTCATTTTTCAGTCTTTCTGTACAGTTCCCTACGGCAAAGTTTTTTCCCACACCTAGTGGATTAAAAGCTTGTCCCAGACCCTTTTATTCATGAAAATCCCCAGGTGGGAAAGTGCACCGGAAGCTGACAACAACATACTCAATTTCTCATTTTGGTCCATTATGGGTGGTGGCAGCAGTCGCTTTACTCCCATCCCCCTACGGCAAAGTTCTTAACCGCAGGTAGTTAGATTGAAAGCTATTATCCGTATCTTCAACTCGTATCAATCCCTGGGTGGGAAAGTGCACCTGAAGACTTCACTGGCCATCCAAAGTCTGAGGTACCTATACAGTTATGGGTATGGGCTCATTTTTCAGTCTTTCTGTACAGTTCCCTACGGCAAAGTTTTTTCCCACACCTAGTGGGATTAAAAGCTTGTCCCAGACCCTTTTATTCATGAAAATCCCCAGGTGGGAAAGTGCACCGGAAGCTGACAACAACATACTCAATTTCTCATTTTGGTCCATTATGGGTGGTGGCAGCAGTCGCTTTACTCCCATCCCCCTACGGCAAAGTTCTTAACCGCAGGTAGTTAGATTGAAAGCTATTATCCGTATCTTCAACTCGTATCAATCCCTGGGTGGGAAAGTGCACCTGAAGACTTCACTGGCCATCCAAAGTCTGAGGTACCTATACAGTTATGGGTATGGGCTCATTTTTCAGTCTTTCTGTACAGTTCCCTACGGCAAAGTTTTTTTCCCACACCTAGTGGGATTAAAAGCTTGTCCCAGACCCTTTTATTCATGAAAATCCCCAGGTGGGAAAGTGCACCGGAAGCTGACAACAACATACTCAATTTCTCATTTTGGTCCATTATGGGTGGTGGCAGCAGTCGCTTTACTCCCATCCCCCTACGGCAAAGTTCTTAACCGCAGGTAGTTAGATTGAAAGCTATTATCCGTATCTTCAACTCGTATCAATCCCTGGGTGGGAAAGTGCACCCTGAAGACTTCACTGGCCATCCAAAGTCTGAGGTACCTATACAGTTATGGGTATGGGGCTCATTTTTCAGTCTTTCTGTACAGTTCCCTACGGCAAAGTTTTTTCCCCACACCTAGTGGGATTAAAAGCTTGTCCCAGACCCTTTTATTCATGAAAATCCCCAGGTGGGAAAGTGCACCGGAAGCTGACAACAACATACTCAATTTCTCATTTTGGTCCATTATGGGTGGTGGCAGCAGTCGCTTTACTCCCATCCCCCTACGGCAAAGTTCTTAACCGCAGGTAGTTAGATTGAAAGCTATTATCCGTATCTTCAACTCGTATCAATCCCTGGGTGGGAAAGTGCACCTGAAGACTTCACTGGCCATCCAAAGTCTGAGGTACCTATACAGTTATGGGTATGGGCTCATTTTTCAGTCTTTCTGTACAGTTCCCTACGGCAAAGTTTTTTCCCACACCTAGTGGGATTAAAAGCTTGTCCCAGACCCTTTTATTCATGAAAATCCCCAGGTGGGAAAGTGCACCGGAAGCTGACAACAACATACTCAATTTCTCATTTTGGTCCATTATGGGTGGTGGCAGCAGTCGCTTTACTCCCATCCCCCTACGGCAAAGTTCTTAACCGCAGGTAGTTAGATTGAAAGCTATTATCCGTATCTTCAACTCGTATCAATCCCTGGGTGGGAAAGTGCACCTGAAGACTTCACTGGCCATCCAAAGTCTGAGGTACCTATACAGTTATGGGTATGGGCTCATTTTTCAGTCTTTCTGTACAGTTCCCTACGGCAAAGTTTTTCCCACACCTAGTGGGATTAAAAGCTTGTCCCAGACCCTTTTATTCATGAAAATCCCCAGGTGGGAAAGTGCACCGGAAGCTGACAACAACATACTCAATTTCTCATTTTGGTCCATTATGGGTGGTGGCAGCAGTCGCTTTACTCCCATCCCCCTACGGCAAAGTTCTTAACCGCAGGTAGTTAGATTGAAAGCTATTATCCGTATCTTCAACTCGTATCAATCCCTGGGTGGGAAAGTGCACCTGAAGACTTCACTGGCCATCCAAAGTCTGAGGTACCTATACAGTTATGGGTATGGGCTCATTTTTCAGTCTTTCTGTACAGGTTCCCTACGGCAAAGTTTTTTCCCACACCTAGTGGGATTAAAAGCTTGTCCCAGACCCTTTTATTCATGAAAATCCCCAGGTGGGAAAGTGCACCGGAAGCTGACAACAACATACTCAATTTCTCATTTTGGTCCATTATGGGTGGTGGCAGCAGTCGCTTTACTCCCATCCCCCTACGGCAAAGTTCTTAACCGCAGGTAGTTAGATTGAAAGCTATTATCCGTATCTTCAACTCGTATCAATCCCTGGGTGGGAAAGTGCACCTGAAGACTTCACTGGCCATCCAAAGTCTGAGGTACCTATACAGTTATGGGTATGGGCTCATTTTTCAGTCTTTCTGTACAGTTCCCTACGGCAAAGTTTTTTCCCACACCTAGTGGGATTAAAAGCTTGTCCCAGACCCTTTTATTCATGAAAATCCCCAGGTGGGAAAGTGCACCGGAAGCTGACAACAACATACTCAATTTCTCATTTTGGTCCATTATGGGTGGTGGCAGCAGTCGCTTTACTCCCATCCCCCTACGGCAAAGTTCTTAACCGCAGGTAGTTAGATTGAAAGCTATTATCCGTATCTTCAACTCGTATCAATCCCTGGGTGGGAAAGTGCACCTGAAGACTTCACTGGCCATCCAAAGTCTGAGGTACCTATACAGTTATGGGTATGGGCTCATTTTTCAGTCTTTCTGTACAGTTCCCTACGGCAAAGTTTTTTCCCACACCTAGTGGGATTAAAAGCTTGTCCCAGACCCTTTTATTCATGAAAATCCCCAGGTGGGAAAGTGCACCGGAAGCTGACAACAACATACTCAATTTCTCATTTTGGTCCATTATGGGTGGTGGCAGCAGTCGCTTTACTCCCATCCCCCTACGGCAAAGTTCTTAACCGCAGGTAGTTAGATTGAAAGCTATTATCCGTATCTTCAACTCGTATCAATCCCTGGGTGGGAAAGTGCACCTGAAGACTTCACTGGCCATCCAAAGTCTGAGGTACCTATACAGTTATGGGTATGGGCTCATTTTTCAGTCTTTCTGTACAGTTCCCTACGGCAAAGTTTTTTCCCACACCTAGTGGGATTAAAAGCTTGTCCCAGACCCTTTTATTCATGAAAATCCCCAGGTGGGAAAGTGCACCGGAAGCTGACAACAACATACTCAATTTCTCATTTTGGTCCATTATGGGTGGTGGCAGCAGTCGCTTTACTCCCATCCCCCTACGGCAAAGTTCTTAACCGCAGGTAGTTAGATTGAAAGCTATTATCCGTATCTTCAACTCGTATCAATCCCTGGGTGGGAAAGTGCACCTGAAGACTTCACTGGCCATCCAAAGTCTGAGGTACCTATACAGTTATGGGTATGGGCTCATTTTTCAGTCTTTCTGTACAGTTCCCTACGGCAAAGTTTTTTCCCACACCTAGTGGGATTAAAAGCTTGTCCCAGACCCTTTTATTCATGAAAATCCCCAGGTGGGAAAGTGCACCGGAAGCTGACAACAACATACTCAATTTCTCATTTTGGTCCATTATGGGTGGTGGCAGCAGTCGCTTTACTCCCATCCCCCTACGGCAAAGTTCTTAACCGCAGGTAGTTAGATTGAAAGCTATTATCCGTATCTTCAACTCGTATCAATCCCTGGGTGGGAAAGTGCACCTGAAGACTTCACTGGCCATCCAAAGTCTGAGGTACCTATACAGTTATGGGTATGGGCTCATTTTTCAGTCTTTCTGTACAGTTCCCTACGGCAAAAGTTTTTTCCCACACCTAGTGGGATTAAAAGCTTGTCCCAGACCCTTTTATTCATGAAAATCCCCAGGTGGGAAAGTGCACCGGAAGCTGACAACAACATACTCAATTTCTCATTTTGGTCCATTATGGGTGGTGGCAGCAGTCGCTTTACTCCCATCCCCCTACGGCAAAGTTCTTAACCGCAGGTAGTTAGATTGAAAGCTATTATCCGTATCTTCAACTCGTATCAATCCCTGGGTGGGAAAGTGCACCTGAAGACTTCACTGGCCATCCAAAGTCTGAGGTACCTATACAGTTATGGGTATGGGCTCATTTTTCAGTCTTTCTGTACAGTTCCCTACGGCAAAGTTTTTTTCCCACACCTAGTGGGATTAAAAGCTTGTCCCAGACCCTTTTATTCATGAAAATCCCCAGGTGGGAAAGTGCACCGGAAGCTGACAACAAACATACTCAATTTCTCATTTTGGTCCATTATGGGTGGTGGCAGCAGTCGCTTTACTCCCATCCCCCTACGGCAAAGTTCTTAACCGCAGGTAGTTAGATTGAAAGCTATTATCCGTATCTTCAACTCGTATCAATCCCTGGGTGGGAAAGTGCACCTGAAGACTTCACTGGCCATCCAAAGTCTGAGGTACCTATACAGTTATGGGTATGGGCTCATTTTTCAGTCTTTCTGTACAGTTCCCTACGGCAAAGTTTTTTCCCACACCTAGTGGGATTAAAAGCTTGTCCCAGACCCTTTTATTCATGAAAATCCCCAGGTGGGAAAGTGCACCGGAAGCTGACAACAACATACTCAATTTCTCATTTTGGTCCATTATGGGTGGTGGCAGCAGTCGCTTTACTCCCATCCCCCTACGGCAAAGTTCTTAACCGCAGGTAGTTAGATTGAAAGCTATTATCCGTATCTTCAACTCGTATCAATCCCTGGGTGGGAAAGTGCACCTGAAGACTTCACTGGCCATCCAAAGTCTGAGGTACCTATACAGTTATGGGTATGGGCTCATTTTTTCAGTCTTTCTGTACAGTTCCCTACGGCAAAGTTTTTTCCCACACCTAGTGGGATTAAAAGCTTGTCCCAGACCCTTTTATTCATGAAAATCCCCAGGTGGGAAAGTGCACCGGAAGCTGACAACAACATACTCAATTTCTCATTTTGGGTCCATTATGGGTGGTGGCAGCAGTCGCTTTACTCCCATCCCCCTACGGCAAAGTTCTTAACCGCAGGTAGTTAGATTGAAAGCTATTATCCGTATCTTCAACTCGTATCAATCCCTGGGTGGGAAAGTGCACCTGAAGGACTTCACTGGCCATCCAAAGTCTGAAGGTACCTATACAGTTATGGGTATGGGCTCATTTTTCAGTCTTTCTGTACAGTTCCCCTACGGCAAAGTTTTTTCCCACACCTAGTGGGATTAAAAGCTTGTCCCAGACCCTTTTATTCATGAAAATCCCCAGGTGGGAAAGTGCACCGGAAGCTGACAACAACATACTCAATTTCTCATTTTGGTCCATTATGGGTGGTGGCAGCAGTCGCTTTACTCCATCCCCCCTACGGCAAAGTTCTTAACCGCAGGTAGTTAGATTGAAAGCTATTATCCGTATCTTCAACTCGTATCAATCCCTGGGTGGGAAAGTGCACCTGAAGACTTCACTGGCCATCCAAAGTCTGAGGTACCTATACAGTTATGGGTATGGGCTCATTTTTCAGTCTTTCTGTACAGTTCCCTACGGCAAAGTTTTTTCCCACACCTAGTGGGATTAAAAGCTTGTCCCAGACCCTTTTATTCATGAAAATCCCCAGGTGGGAAAGTGCACCGGAAGCTGACAACAACATACTCAATTTCTCATTTTGGTCCATTATGGGTGGTGGCAGCAGTCGCTTTACTCCCATCCCCCTACGGCAAAGTTCTTAACCGCAGGTAGTTAGATTGAAAGCTATTATCCGTATCTTCAACTCGTATCAATCCCTGGGTGGGAAAGTGCACCTGAAGACTTCACTGGCCATCCAAAGTCTGAGGTACCTATACAGTTATGGGTATGGGCTCATTTTTCAGTCTTTCTGTACAGTTCCCTACGGCAAAGTTTTTTCCCACACCTAGTGGGATTAAAAGCTTGTCCCAGACCCTTTTATTCATGAAAATCCCCAGGTGGGAAAGTGCACCGGAAGCTGACAACAACATACTCAATTTCTCATTTTGGTCCATTATGGGTGGTGGCAGCAGTCGCTTTACTCCCATCCCCCTACGGCAAAGTTCTTAACCGCAGGTAGTTAGATTGAAAGCTATTATCCGTATCTTCAACTCGTATCAATCCCTGGGTGGGAAAGTGCACCTGAAGACTTCACTGGCCATCCAAAGTCTGAGGTACCTATACAGTTATGGGTATGGGCTCATTTTTCAGTCTTTCTGTACAGTTCCCTAACGGCAAAGTTTTTTCCCACACCTAGTGGGATTAAAAGCTTGTCCCAGACCCTTTTATTCATGAAAATCCCCAGGTGGGAAAGTGCACCGGGAAGCTGACAACAACATACTCAATTTCTCATTTTGGTCCATTATGGGTGGTGGCAGCAGTCGCTTTACTCCCATCCCCCTACGGCAAAGTTCTTAACCGCAGGTAGTTAGATTGAAAGCTATTATCCGTATCTTCAACTCGTATCAATCCCTGGGTGGGAAAGTGCACCTGAAGACTTCACTGGCCATCCAAAGTCTGAGGTACCTATACAGTTATGGGTATGGGCTCATTTTTCAGTCTTTCTGTACAGTTCCCTACGGCAAAGTTTTTTTCCCACACCTAGTGGGATTAAAAGCTTGTCCCAGACCCTTTTATTCATGAAAATCCCCAGGTGGGAAAGTGCACCGGAAGCTGACAACAACATACTCAATTTCTCATTTTGGTCCATTATGGGTGGTGGCAGCAGTCGCTTTACTCCCATCCCCCTACGGCAAAGTTCTTAACCGCAGGTAGTTAGATTGAAAGCTATTATCCGTATCTTCAACTCGTATCAATCCCTGGGTGGGAAAGTGCACCTGAAGACTTCACTGGCCATCCAAAGTCTGAGGTACCTATACAGTTATGGGTATGGGCTCATTTTTCAGTCTTTCTGTACAGTTCCTACGGCAAAGTTTTTTCCCACACCTAGTGGGATTAAAAGCTTGTCCCCAGACCCTTTTATTCATGAAAATCCCCAGGTGGGAAAGTGCACCGGAAGCTGACAACAACATACTCAATTTCTCATTTTGGTCCATTATGGGTGGTGGCAGCAGTCGCTTTACTCCCATCCCCCTACGGCAAAGTTCTTAACCGCAGGTAGTTAGATTGAAAGCTATTATCCGTATCTTCAACTCGTATCAATCCCTGGGTGGGAAAGTGCACCTGAAGACTTCACTGGCCATCCAAAGTCTGAGGTACCTATACAGTTATGGGTATGGGCTCATTTTTCAGTCTTTCTGTACAGTTCCCTACGGCAAAGTTTTTTCCCACACCTAGTGGGATTAAAAGCTTGTCCCAGACCCTTTTATTCATGAAAATCCCCAGGTGGGAAAGTGCACCGGAAGCTGACAACAACATACTCAATTTCTCATTTTGGTCCATTATGGGTGGTGGCAGCAGTCGCTTTACTCCCATCCCCCTACGGCAAAGTTCTTAACCGCAGGTAGTTAGATTGAAAGCTATTATCCGTATCTTCAACTCGTATCAATCCCTGGGTGGGAAAGTGCACCTGAAGACTTCACTGGCCATCCAAAGTCTGAGGTACCTATACAGTTATGGTATGGGCTCATTTTTCAGTCTTTCTGTACAGTTCCCTACGGCAAAGTTTTTTTCCCACACCTAGTGGGATTAAAAGCTTGTCCCAGACCCTTTTATTCATGAAAATCCCCAGGTGGGAAAGTGCACCGGAAGCTGACAACAACATACTCAATTTCTCATTTTGGTCCATTATGGGTGGTGTGCAGCAGTCGCTTTACTCCCATCTCCCCCTACGGCAAAGTTCTTAACCGCAGGTAGTTAGATTGAAAGCTATTTATCCGTATCTTCAACTCGTATCAATCCCTGGGGTGGGAAAGTGCACCTGAAGACTTCACTGGCCATCCAAAGTCTGAGGTACCTTATACAG
>NW_027268987.1:0-23163 GCF_963676685.1 Mytilus edulis
CAAGGCTTAGAAACAGGTAGAAAGCGAGGCTGTGCCGAGCTTTCTACCTGTTTCGAGCCGAGTACAAATAACAGATTGATATTTCGAGACAATGTATGATTATTCTTTATATACTGCAACTCTTATAACTGTTAGGCGAGTGACATTTTCAGAAAAGACGCTTAGTGACTTTAATGCACCTCATTCTTATGAATATAGAACATGTTTAGAAAGAAAAACTATATGAAAGCTTAGTTTGGACATTTTTATAGCAATTCAAAATAATAACAGTTCCTTCAGCATGGAAATCACTATAATATACTTATACAAACTGATAAACAGATTTTGTCATAACATCATTAAAGTGGAGTTAAAGTCTTATAGGATTGTAAGTATGTTTTATTTTATCACCTTGCACTTTCACTACTTGACTGTGGTTTTCTACTGCAGTTAGTTCAAATTTCTGACCAGTTGAACAATTTGATTTTATAAAACAAATTGCAATTTGGTCAGAATTTTGAATAAGTTGCAATTGGTGGATAGCAACACTTACAGTCAAGTCACTGTAAGACATTAATACTTGCATTTTTAACTGCAAACCTTTTGACTGCACAAACGTGAGTGAAAATAAATGCAGTCCTAATAAAAAAACACGTTAAGAAATTAAAGTATACAATCCCAATTGTCAAAATAAAGGTCATCTTGGGACCTAACTTTAGTTAATTCACCGCATTCTAATTTTGCATCTGGGGTCAGTTTCACAACAAATCTTTCGACTAAAGCTGGTCGTAAGTCATGAATAGTTCAGTTTACTTACGATTAATCTTGTCTTAAGTTTTTTTGTGAAACCGACTTCTGTATCTGAAGTTTGGTAAACCTTAGTGTTGCAGCTATATATATATATATGTCGCGGAAAGGATTCCATTATGGTTGGATCCATATAAAAAAAAAAAATAACTGAAATATCCAACGGTTCAAAAGATATGGACCGGACACAAACCAGACAAAGACGAATCAAACAATGTTTGAAAACTTGACGGCTCAAATGTCAATGCCAATGTCAAAATGAACTGATTTAGTTTATGAAGAACCACATGCCATCCCATAATACATCTCTGAACTTAGTGTGTTTAACATCAGTTCTATAGTTCAAGCAATGCATTTTATATTTGAAATCATTGGTTTTTGGATGAACTGTATACATGTATGAGTTACCCGATTTAATTTGACATGGGCCGCAAACAAGTGGGGACTGACGGACGGATAGACTTAAAATGTGGTTCATATATCCTCTTTAACTTTGCTTGTGGTCAAAATGAAGTATTTAGGTAAAAACCGTCATTCTTTAATTGTGAGAGGACAATGTAAAATTGCGTGAACCTGTATGTTTTATTGACGTCATAAATAAAACTGTACGGAAAAGCATTGTCAACGTCATAAACAAGGTGATATACGGTCAGTGACTGTATATCACATATAAATATACAGTCAATACAATTTGACTGCTCAAACAGCACAGCTGCAGTATATACTGTAATATTCATTCCTGTGGAAATAATATTCCAGAATATATGTTCCTTTTGGAACTAATATTATGAAACCATACAAGGTACATGTTTGTTGAAACTTCATTAAAACACAGTTACTTTGAACATATTGAAAAGAATGTTAATTTGTGACACAGTTCTAAGAATTATACAGTATAGTAAAGTTATAATTCTGTCCATCTCAGTTGTTATTCTGGCTTTAGAAATTTAGAAGTTATCTCAACGATTTTTTATATGATGCATATATATAAGCTATTAACCGTATGTGTGACCACAAAACATACAGACTTCTTTCTCTGTCTTTGAACTGATAATGTCCATCTATACACCTCATACATGTGAACACTAATTGACTTTATAATTTTTAACCTCAGTTTTGTATTAGAAATGAGTACAGGAGAAATACTGAAGAAACAATTTTTATTCACAATACAACAATGAATATTTAACTTTTTCGTTATGTTACCTGTATTGCCTGTGAAATGGCGCAAATGAAGTTTTTATATTTTGGCGCACTTGAAATTTAACCTTGTGGCGCAAATGAAAGATTGGATTATTAAAAAATTGGGGCAACTACTATCAAGTTTTTCTTTTACATACCTGTGAACTTAATTGTGAAAACATGTATCGTTATATGTATGTTTAAATTCATGCAATTCATTTTGAAATGAAGAATGACGCGAGCTTGCTGTTAGCCAATCAAATAATGTATAATAATAATACATACATCTAATGTAAATAAATGTTATCTAAAAGTATGACTCAATAAAAAGAACATTTGATACGATAATTGATTACCGGGAGTCTTCAAAGTTGTTAATGCAGCAATGTTTCATAATATTTGTTAGTTTCAAGGGGGAAAAAATGAAAACTGTATCAACTATAGTGATTTAACAAAATGCTTCCACAACTATGTATAAAGTAGAACCAAAAAAAGGAATTTCAAAAGTTCAAAGAAAATGAATATAAGATTTCAATAATTAATATGATAGAATCTTTTGAGATGGTCTTAAAATTAGCAGTTCAGTTAACTTTTAAACTATGTTGTTCAAAAGGTGAAAAATTTTCATTATTGGGCTACCAGAATCAAATATAATATATCAGAGATCAATTTAAATTACAAATGTCACCATGCTTGTTAACTGAAAAATATTAATCCCCTAAAATTTAAATCATTACTGCCTCATAGTTTTACAAAAGATGTAATTTTTTTCCTCATTCTTTACATGTACTATTCTAAAATTTTAACTTACAACCAATTCTGAAGAAGTTTTTGTTCTGAGAGAAACAGCTCACCCATTGGATTGAAATACAAGATAATTTGTTGTTGTAGTAGAATAACCTAAAATTAAATCAGACAGAGTTAAGACACAAATAATCATAAAAAAAAAATTATCATCCTTATACAACCAATTGTTTTCAAATCCTCCATTTTGTTTGTAACAAGTATTTTTCTCACAACATTCTTTGAAAAAACATTGTATTTGACGCCATATTTAAGCAAAAGGTCCAAGGACACAGTTATAGTCCTTTGGTTTTCGTTGTCTACGAATATAGTCCCTAGTGTAAACAGTGTATAACTTGCATGTTTTATTTGATACACTTTCCCAATTTATTTCTTGATATTAAATGCATGAAATATTAAGTAGGGGGATGTATTTACATGTTAAAAAAATTTGGGTGCTGAATCTTTATGTTAAGTAGTGATTTGGTTCAGTTCAAAAAGGTCAAATTTTATCACGTCTGAAGCTGTCAAACTGAATTTTACACCCCTTAACACAGAATTGTCAATATTTTGAGTTTAGAGCTGGTAGAAGTTTCTATAATTTTGAAATTACTTGTTTCACTGGAAGTACACTACACTGTAAAAATCTTTTTGAGAAAGAGCAGGTGCAATTTTTTTAATTTGAATTTATTGTCTAAAAGAAATGCACTACGAAATGATTGTGTTCTCGGGCCAGAATATAAATATACCAAATGTATTTAATTATATTATTTATGAATCAAGTGTACAAGAGGCTCGTTTGATATATTTACAATGTGACAGTCTAAATATAGAAATTTATGTATCCTCGAGGATAATTTCGCCATCAGCATGTGCACTGTAGAGCGAAAAGGATAATTTTGGCTTGTGGTGCCAAAAGGAGCATTTCCTTAAGAAAGCCTTTAAAGGGATTTATAGAGGAGGTATGGTAAGAGCCATTATTAAACAACTATACCAGGTTGTTTGTCTCTTGGTTAAATTCAAGGCAAGGATTAAATGCCATAACCCTTTGTTAATATCTAACCCTAGGTTATATTCTGTTGCCTATGTTGTGATTAAATTTAACCTTTTGTAATAGATTACTTGATTCAGATTTGACCTTGCTTCAGACCTCAATTAAAATATTAATCAATCAATAGTTGTGTATATATAAGTATAATTCATTGTTTACACTGAAGATGAGAGAGGTCTTTAAATGTCCGATAGATATAAATTATTGGGTTTTCTACACATTTATATATCACAACATATCAGCTGTGAGCACAGTTTAAACTTTTTGGTAAGTGAGCACAGATCAAGCTTAAGAGATTTACATTGTGTCCAGCAGCTGAAATTTTATGATATCTATATGAAGAAAAACCCAAATATCTGTTTATTGTCTACTACTGGTCTATTTCCCCTCCCTTAGACTTGAGCAAGCTGATAACTTCTCCTCACTTTGTACAATAATTACAGAGCAAATGAGTAGGGTAATGTAGGCATAGGGAAGGACCATAAATCAAATTCTTCCATTTCTTAAAACCATTAACAATCAAAAACTGAATTTTCAGATTGGAACAAAATACCAACTTTATCTGTTACTTGTCATGATTAAACAATAAACCAAATATCAAATCAATATCATCAAGCATGAAAAAAAAGTGTGGAAAACTGTATATATCTTATTAAGAAAAAATCGCAAAATCTTGGCAGCATTTACAGTTTAACATCTTATCTGTCACCGGTCCCAATATCTGTGTTTTAGCGCTCACAGGGGAAATCTTTTATAGCTGGCTATATGGTATGTATTTTTTTCACAATGTAAGGTGACCAATTTGTTATTTGAACTCTGGTGGATAGTTGTCTCCATGCATTCATACCAGATCTCCTTTTATATATTATGTACATACCATAAGTGTCCAGTGGTTATCATTCTCATGAACAGCACCAATTATTGTATCAAACTCCTTGAAGTCATACTGTAAGATGCAAAAAACAAGAATTTACAGAAAACCAGAACAATAACTGTCCATTATTTACTCATCAAAAGGCATAGAGACTGTAACTTGAAAAGGTGTGTCTACTATTTTTGTTAAAAGTAAATGCTTGTATGGTTATATGTATGTGAAGGCCTTAAGGAAAAATAGTTTGTTGAAAAATTAACTGTGTTTACCTCATTAAAAAGAAATATCAATAAAATACTAAACTCTGAGGAAAATAAAATCGGAAAGTCCATTATCACATAACAAAATCGAATGACAAAACACATCAAAAACAAATGGACAACTGTCATATTCACAGGCACTTGTCTCAGAAAAAAATTTCCTATATACCTTAATATAACACAAGGTACTTAACTAAATTTTTTGAAAAATGACACCCAGTCCCGAATTCCGTTATTTTTCGATTTCTCGGTTGTCAAACCTACTTAAACTTAATATGTCGTAAATCTAAATTGATTTATCTACACAATGGTATATGACACGAGTATCATTGTTGTCGGATCATTAGTAGCAGGTCTCAGAAGTTGGTCAACGGGATTTTTTTTGCATTCGTCTCAAACTTTGGCAACACTCAGTCCGCATGTAATTTTATACTGGTTTCTCATTGGTCAATCGTCTGGCTAAAAATAAATGTGGGAAATTTTGGTCAATTTATAACTCTACATTAGTGGCGTTGTGTACACGTGTGTATCATAACAAAATGAATGTCAAACAGCTTATAGCATTGAATGAGGTAAAAAATGGTCATAAAATTTTGCTTTTGGGGCAAAGTGGAACGGGGAAGAGCCATTTGGTCTGTACTATAGAACAAGAACTAAAAAAAGGGGGGGGGGGGGGGGGGGGAATGGTCGGCAGTCACAGGAACAACGGGAGTGGCTTCCTTGAATATAGGTGGGATTACTGTCCATTCCTGTTCCGGTATAGCAGATGGTCATTTTTCAAATGACGAACTATTACAAAAATTGACTATTGATGAATATTTTCGAAAATACAAGGGGTTCTGCAAGTTTAGGATTTTAAAAATGTCAATTTACCATTCAAATAAGGATTGACATACGTTTTTGTTTTGTTTTCCCTACTCAAAATAAAATAAAATGTTTATATTAGAAATATACATACCATGAACAAATAGCATCATTAGCTAAATACATCTTTTCATGATACTTCAAAATTTCTCGCTTTTCAAACCTTTTGGAGTTATCTCAATATCTTATGTAAAGTCCAGAGAGAGTCTGAATGATGTCAATAAAATGGGAAAAATCTGAGTTCTAAAATTAGAAACTCCTGACACATTCGACAGACCTCAAAAAACACTTATTTGGGTTTGTTTGACATACTCTGTAAAGAATTTACAATAAAGATAATAATTATAGTCAGAGGGAAGCTGACAGTTTTAATTTTAATAATTTTTATAATAATTCAATCACTGTGGGCTGGGTGTTGCCAAAGTTTGAGACGAATGCAAAAAAAATCCCGTTGACCGACTTCTGAGACCTGCTACTAATGATCCCGACAACAATGATACTCGTGTCATATACCATTGTGTAGATAAATCAATTTAGATTTACGGCATATTAAGTTTAAGTAGGTTTGACAACCGAGAAATCAAAAAATAACGGGAATTCGGGACTGGGTGTCATTTTTCAAAAAATTTAGTAAAGTACCTTGTGTTATATTAAGGTATATATAAAAAAAATATTCTGAGACATATTCCTGACTTGAAACAGGCATTTTAAAATGTAGAAAATGGGGGATTGAACCTGGTTTTATAGTGCTAAATCTATATCACTTGTACAAAAGTCTCTTCAAATTCCATTATATACTAAACTGCAAAAGAAATGTCACAGTAATTTGAGGCAAACATAATGGAAAAATTAATGCATTTTTAATTGAATGGGCGTATAAATACCCTTGTTATTTAACAAATCCGCATTATTTTAGTTCATTAATAGTTTTCCACTATCATATCCAAGATTTATTTAATTCAGGTCTGCCATTAGTGTTGAATACGTGGACGGTCATTTGTACTGTTTGTTGAATTGTGGTGTTCATGTAGACGTTGGATGGTGCCTACATTGCAGTTAAATGCATATGCAACGACTTGAGGTCGCTGTCCAGCATTCAAATGTCCTATTAGCTGTTCTCTTTATGGTGGGTTAAGTCATGGCATCAGTACTGCATCAACAGATAATGATGACACGAAAACTTAGCACCTCTAAAATACCCTTATAGAGGCATGGACAACTTGCATCTCATAATCATGAAATGTGACTGTGAAACGTGTACAAGGACCTAAAGAGACAACTATTAGAACAACCAAATTAATGAACACAGCCAGCCATAAAGGAAATTTCAACATAATCTTAGCATCAATTGAAGAGAATTTACCTAAACAAAAAAATAGATAGATATTTTTTTTTAATACATATGAAATTGTTTTTTTTTTTATTATTTTTAAATATTCATTTGAAAATTTAGGCTTTCGACAAATACAAAGTTTCTTTTGCGGTTTAGTATATTTACAATGATAAATTTATCATAATTATCATTATTAACCTTTTATGCAACAATTTTACAAAAATTATGTCATCTGATACAAGATTTTAGATTTTTCAGCAACTAGGGGTGTATCAGGCCTTTGAAAACATACTACTTTTGGAAATTTTCAAAAGTATATATAGTAATTAAATAAACCATATGATCATGCCTTAAAAAAAAATACCTGATGTAATAATGAATGAATTTGTGGCTGATCATTAAATACAGCTGTCATAAGCACACTGTTGATATGGCAGACCTGGGGGAAATTTTCAGACAACATATACAAGTAGGCATTCATCACCTAAAACAAAAAATAAAAAGTTATAAATAGATAAACAAGCATGGTGTAGAAATCTAATTACTTGCAGGAATTATGCAAAAAAGGTGCATGTTCAATTTTCGTCTCACAACACACAACAGTGGCACGATGCTCAAAATATCGAGCAACTGTTGTACCATGATTGCAGATGACCTGCGATTAGACAAAATTTTATGTTGTGGCCCTGCATAAATGTATTTTGGGTTCGTTGTGACCAGGGCTTAAAGGGCCAATTAACCGTATTGGTAATGCCGACTTATTATTAGGAATTACTTTGCTGTACATTAGTGCTATTAACAGATTATCTTTATCTATAATAATACTCAAGATAATAACCAACAGCTGCAAAATTTTCTTAAAATGACCAATTCAGGGGCAGGAACGCAACAACAGGTTGCCTGAATGAGCTGAATATTTCATGGTAGATAGATTTGGACATAAAAACAATCTTATCTTGTAAGATTTGCTCTTACTGCAAGATATAAGCCAAAAACTGCATTTTACCATGTCCTTATTTTAGCCATGTTGGCCATCTTGGTTTCACAGGCGGGGTTATCGGACACAATTTTAAAACAAGATACCCTTTTAGATAATTGTGGACAAGTTTGGTTAAATTTGTCTCAGTAGTTTCAGGGGAGAATATTTTTGTAAAAGATTACAAATATTAATGAAAAATTGTTAAAAATTGACTATAAAGGGCAATATCTCCTTAAGGAGATTTGGCCGTGTTGACTTATTTGTAGATCTTACTTTGCTGAGCATTATTGCTGTTTACAGTTTATCTCTATCTATAATAATATTCAAGATAATAACCAAAAACCGCAAAATATCCCTAAAATTTCCAATTCAGGGGCAGCAACCTAACAACAGGTTGTCTGATTCATCTGTAAATTTCAGGGAAGATGGATCTTCATCTGATAAACACATTTATCTCATGTCAGATTTGCTCTGGTTTGGTTTCAGATATAAGCCAAAATCTACATTTTACCCTGGGCATTGTTCTATTTTTAGCTATGATGCCAGTAGTTTTAGAGGAGAAGATTTTTGTAAAAGTTGAGGATGATGGAAGAAGACGGATGACAGACGCCAAATAATGAGAAAATTTGCTTGGCCCTATGAGCCAGGTGAGCTAAAATAGGCAAAATTTCCTTAAAATTACCAATTTATGGCTGCAACCCAACAACAGGTTCTCCAATTCATCTGAAAATTTCAGGGCAGA
The DNA here is from genome assembly GCF_963676685.1 of Mytilus edulis. Classification (NCBI taxonomy): domain Eukaryota; kingdom Metazoa; phylum Mollusca; class Bivalvia; order Mytilida; family Mytilidae; genus Mytilus; species Mytilus edulis. The sequence continues at coordinate 8,852 of NW_027268987.1, forward strand.
CAAGTCTTGACCTGATAAAGCAATTTTACCCCGTGTCAGATTTGCTGTAAATGCTTTGGTTTTAGAGTTATAAGCCAAAATCTTCATTTTCTATTTTATCTATGGCTGCCATCTTGGTTGGTTGGCCGGATCTCCAGACACATTTTTCAAATAGATACCCTAATAATGATTGTGGCTTTGTTTTGTCAAATTTAGCCCAGTAGTTTTAGAATTGAAGATTTTTTGTAAAAGTTAGCAGATGATGGATGCAGGACGCCCAACCATGGATGCCAAGTGATGAGAAAAGCTCACTTGGCCCTATGGGCCAGGTGAGCTAATAATTTTCTTACCTAAAAACTGAATTTTAACTTGGTTTATTGACTGCATAAATTAAGAATGTTATCTGTGTTGAACTGTATTTTTTTTTAAATGCATTATTTAACATGTTATATCACTCTGTTTTGATTATAATTATAACTCTAATAACAAAACTTAGAACATTTTCTTAAGTTCTTAACTTTTCTTTATAAAGTTTAAGTTGAGATTTACATTTATCAAGAAATGTACGGAGCCCCGCTAGGGACAAAATAATATATTGTGCGCACAATTTAAATATATTGTGCGCACAATTTAAATATATATTGTGCGCACAACTTAAACATATTGTGCGCACAATATGATGTGGTGTGCGTCCAAAATTAGGAAAACAGTTTTCACTTGACTCATTTTACTGATCATTCAACAAAGTTAAATGTTCGTGGTTTAGACATAATCTCAGATACCAAATGCAATAGTTCTTCTATATTTGGTTGTATGAAACGATTTTAATGTCTAAATGTCAACTTGACAGGTATCATTTGACCTTGACCTCATTTTCAGGGTAAAGTGGTCCGGCAAAGTAATTTTTTGTTTTTGGTGTATTTCTCGGATACTATAAGCATTTAGCTGGATATATTTGGTGTACGGAATGCTTGTATGGTGTAATATTAATCTGAAATAAACGTAATTTATTCAGTATTCATGTCAGGAGTCGATACGAATGCACTGATGATTTTTTGCAAGAGTATTTTCATGTATCTAGCTAGCCCCATTTCAAAAGAAAACCTTATGCATTTTTCCATTCTGTCACTTTAAAAAGGACACATTGTGTAAAGTCAAAGAATTTAACGCACACTATATTATGTTGTGCGCACAATATGTTTAAGTTGTGCGCACAATATATTAAAATTGTGCGCACAATATATTATTTTGTGTTCACACTATATTATTTTGTGCGCAGTGCGCACAATATATTTTTTTTCTTTGCATGTCCCTAGCGGGGCTCCATAGAAATGTGACTTGTAGTTCATGAGAAAAATAACACTGTACTTCTTCAAAAAGCATATTTCTTTTAAAAAAAAGTACAGAGTATTATCTAATTTTTAAAACTATTTTGCCTCAGATTTGCTTACCTCATCTGAAAGCCAATGTTGGATGGTATTCAGAGCATCTATTGAGATAGAATATGGTCCTACTTTAGATATAGTGTTTGCATCTCTTGATTTAGATCTCCAAATCTCTGACAGAACTGAATAATTAAAAGATATACCATATAGTTAAAAAGATAAAATTAATCCTTCACAATAATGTCAAAAATTGAAATTCAGATGGAAAACAATAATCTTCAACCAATACAAGAAAAACAGAAACTTTTGTCGATTTAAAAAAAAAAAAACTACAGGAAGTTGACTTTCCCTTCTCCTGCAGTGTGATTATCTTGGTAATCTACAGGTGTTCTGCAAACGTACTTGGACTTTTAAGAAATCCAAATTCCTTAAAATAATCATATATGTTGGCATTTTGAAATAAAACAAGAATGTGTCCATAGTACACGGATGCCCCACTCGCACTATCATTTTCTATGTTCAGTGGACCGTGAAATTGGGGTCAAAAACTTTAATTTGGAATTATAATTAGAAAGATCATATCATAGGGAACATGTGTACTAAGTTCAAGTTGATGTAACTTTAACTTCATCAAAAACTACCTTGACCAAAAACTTTAACCTGAATTTCGCATTATTATTTTCTATGTTCAGTTGACCATGAAATTGGGTCAAAACTATAATTTGGCATTAAAATTAGAAAGATCATATCATGGGGAACATGTGTACTAAGTTTCAAGTTGATTGGACTTCAACTTCAGCAAAAACTACCTTGACCAAAAACTTTAACCTGAACTTCGCACTATCATTTTCTATGTTCAGTGGACCATGAAATTGGGGTCAAAACTATAATTTGGCATTAAAATTAGAAAGATCATATCATGGGGAAAATGTGTACTAAGTTTCAAGTTGATTGGACTTCAACTTCTTCAAAAACTACCTTGACCAAAACTTTAACCGGACGAACGAACGAACGGAGGCACTGACCAGAAAACATAATGCCCCTCTACTATCGTAGGTGGGGCATAAAAAACCTCACATGTTAACTGTTTGAAATCATGGTTCAACAAGTGAAAGTGTGAGCTACTGCTTATTGATGATACCACTGACAAATATTTCATTAAACAAGAAGTTGTTGAGTGATGGGTAAGAAAATGCATCACACAGTGAGGCTGACTTATATAAACCCTTTATTTTTCAAGTAGTAGCTGAACCATAAAACTGAGGTCAAAGACAATGGACATGACAGATGGAAAATTTTGTAACATGAGGCATCTATATACAAAGTATAAGGATCAAAACCTTCCACCTTCTAAAATACACAGCTTAAAGGAAGTTAGCTAACGTTGCAGATAGATCTTGTTTTGATGAACATTTCTACCCCATGCAGATTTGCTCTATATACCGTTAGTTCAGAGCTATAAGCCAAAAACTGCATTTAACCCTATGTTCTATTTTAGCCATGGCTGCCATCTTTGTTGATGGGCATGATTTGATACATATTTTAGAACGTAATATGCTAAGGATGATTTAGGCCAAGTTTGGTTCAGCTTCTTAACATGAGGTATCTATATACAAAGTATGATGTCAAAAGTCAAAGTCTTGTACTTTTCTGAAATATTAAGCTTTAACGAATTTAGCTAAGGCTACTGCCTCTTCCAGATCACTATCTCTATGTCAAGCTTTCTGCCACAAAAGTCACAGGCTTGACAAAAAAGATATTTAAATAGTCAAGTGTTATGGACTATTCATGATCATATGTCTATCAAATATACTGTTAATCATACACAGTATTTTGCATATATATGCAACTACAGTATACATATTTAATGCAACTAAAACTTTTTCTAGAAATGTATTAAAAACCTTCATCAGATCAAAAGCTTGTTATTTGATAATAAAACAATTAATAGTGCATAATTTGTTAATAATACTTTTTTAAATATTTCAATATTATTTTTAAAGAAATCCACATTTAAATGTATCTCTTATTTGTTTTACCCCCATGCCTTTGTTATTATGTAATGGCTGCTATGATTATTGAAACTTCTTTTTTTCACAATTTCACAATTAAGTTGAGTAACAAATAATTAATGATCCAAGACATTGAGATTTTAAAATATTGATGTAGCAAGCAAGTTGAAGATAGACAAAAGGTAGAGCAAAGCTATAACAAGCACAAAAAATATCCATCTACAATTTTGATTTTAATTCACCAACCTTCTTCACAATCAACCTGTGACAGACTTCGTTTTTTGACATCCTCCATTGATGACATCTTTAAAGTTGTTGCAGAAGAATCTTTCAAGGGTGATACCCTGGTATGTTGTGTTGACAAAACATCATCCTCTGTGTCAGACTGGTCAGCAGCAAGTTGTGTTGACAAAACATCATCCTCTGTGACAGACTGGTCAGCAGCAAGTTGTGTGGCAAAAACTCATCCTCTGTGACAGACTGGTCAGCAGCAAGTTGTGTTGACAAATCACCATCCTCTGTGACAGACTGGTCAGCAGCAAGTTGTGTTGACAAAACATCATCCTCTGTGTCAGACTGGTCAGCAGCAAGTTGTGTTGACAAAACATCATCCTCTGGGACAGACTGGTCAGCAGCAAGTTGTGTTGACAAAACATCATCCTCTGGGACAGACTGGTCAGCAGCAAGTTGTGTTGACAAAACATCATCCTCTGTGACAGAAGCAAGTTGTGTTGACAAAACATCATCCTCTGTGACAGACTGGTCAGCAGCAAGTTGTGTGACAAAATATCATCCTCTATGACAGACTGGTCAGTAGCAAATTGTGTTGACAAAACATCATCCTCTGTGTCAGACTGGTCAGCAGCAAGTTGTGTTGACAAAACATCATCCTCTGTGTCAGACTGGTCAGCAGCAAGTTGTGTTGACAAAACATCATCATCTGTGATAGACTGGTCAGCAAGTTGTGTTGACAAAATATCATCCTCTGTGACAGACTGGTCAGCAGCAAGTTGTGTTGACAAAACATCATCCTCTGTGACAGACTGGTCAGCAGCAAGTTGTGTTGACAAAACATCATCATCTGTGATAGACTGGTCAGCAAGTTGTGTTGACAAAATATCATCCTCTGTGACAGACTGGTCAGCAGCAAGTTGTGTTGACAAAATATCATCCTCTGTGTCAGACTGGTCAGCAGCAAGTTTTGTTTGCAAAACATCATCCTCTGTGTTTGACTGGTTAGCAGCAAGTTGTGTTGACAAAACATCATCCTCTGTGACAGACTGGTCAGCAGCAAGTTGTGTTGACAAAACATCATCCTCTGTGACAGACTGGTCAGCAGCAAGTTGTGTTGACAAAACATCATCCTCTGTGTCAGACTGGTCAGCAGCAAGTTGTTTTGACAAAACATCATCCTTTGTGTTTGACTGGTTAGCAGCAAGTTGTGTTGACAAAACATCATCCTCTGTGTCAGACTGGTCAGCAGCAAGTTGTGTTGGCAAAATATCATCCTCTGTGACAGACTGGTCAGCAGCAAGTTGTGTTGACAAATCACCATCCTCTGTGACAGACTGGTCAGCAGCAAGTTGTGTTGACAAATCACCATCCTCTGTGACAGACTGGTCAGCAGCAAGTTGTGTTGACAAAACATCATCCTCTGTGTCAGACTGGTGAGCAGCAAGTTGTGTTGACAAAACATCATCCTCTGTGACAGACTGGTCAGCAGCAAGTTGTGTTGACAAAACATCATCCTCTGTGTCAGACTGGTCAGCAGCAAGTTGTGTTGACAAAACATCATCCTCTGTGACAGAATGGTCAGCAGCAAGTTGTGTTGACAAAACATCATCCTCTGTGTCAGACTGGTCAGCAGCAAGTTGTTTTGACAAAACATCATCCTTTGTGACAGACTGGTCAGCAGCAAGTTGTTTTGGCAAAACATCATCCTCTGGGACAGACTGGTTAGCAGCAAGTTGTGTTGACAAAACATCATCCTCTGTGTCAGACTGGTCAGCAGCAAGTTGTGTTTGCAAAATATCATCCTCTGTGACAGACTGGTCAGCAGCAAGTTGTGTTGACAAATCACCATCCTCTGTGACAGACTGGTCAGCAGCAAGTTGTGTTGACAAAACTTCATCCTCTGTGTCAGACTGGTCAGCAGCAAGTTGTGTTGACAAAACATCATCCTCTGTGACAGACTGGTCAGCAGCAAGTTGTGTTGACAAAACATCATCCTCAGTGTCAGACTGGTCAGCAGCAAGTTGCGTTGACAAAACATCATCCTCTGTGTCAGACTGGTCAGCAGCAAGTTGTTTTGACAAAACATCATCCTTTATGACAGACTGGTCAGCAGCAAGTTGTATTGGCAAAACATCATCCTCTGGACAGACTGGTCAGCAGCAAGTTGTGTTGACAAAACATCATCCTCTGTGACAGACTGGTCAGCAGCAAGTTGTGTTGACAAAACATCATCCTCTGTGACAGACTGGTCAGCAGCAAGTTGTGTTGACAAAATATCATCCTCTGTGTCAGACTGGTCAGCAGCAAGTTGTATTTGCAAAACATCATCCTCTGTGACAGACTGGTCAGCAGCAAGTTGTATTGGCAAAACATCATCCTCTGTGTCAGACTGGTCAGCAGCAAGTTGTGTTGACAAAACATCATCCTCTGTGACAGACTGGTCAGCAGCAAGTTGTGTTGGCAAAACATCATCCTCTGTGACAGACTGGTCAGCAGCAAGTTGTATTGGCAAAACATCATCCTCTAGGACAGACTGGACAGTAGCAAGTTGTGTTGACAAAACATCATCCTCTGTAACAGACTGGTCAGCAGCAAGTTGTGTTGACAAAACATCATCCTCTGTGACAGACTGGTCAGCAGTAAGTTGTGTTGACAAACATCATCCTCTGTGTCAGACTGGTCAGCAGCAAGTTGTATTGGCAAAACATCATCCTCTGTGACAGATTGGTCAGCAGCAAGTTGTATTGGCAAAACATCATCCTCTGTGTCAGACTGGTCAGCAGCAAGTTGTGTTGACAAAACATCATCCTCTTTGACAGACTGGTCAGCAGCAACCTCTGTGACAGACTGGTCAGCAGCAAGTTGTGTTGACAAAATATCATCCTCTGTGTCAGACTGGTCAGCAGCAAGTTGTGTTAACAAAATATCATCCTCTGTGAGAGACTGGTCAGCAGCAAGTTGTGTTGACATAATATCATCTTCTGTGACAGACTGGTTAGCAGCAAGTTCTGTTGACAGAACATCATTCTCTGTTTTTTGAGAGAAAAAAATATTATTAAATAACATTGCATTATTTTCAAATTTTCAAACAGCAATAAATAAACTTAACTTTTAAAAATCTTCAAAATTGACACTCCTCATTTCTTTTTATTTGTGTGTCAGAAATTTTCAGATATTTTTTTTATTGATGTCATGCCTATGATCTATACCAAGGCAGGAATATGACAATTGCATCAATTTGTCTGATATAATTGAGCTTTTCATTTTGTGATTTGATTAGGGATAAACAAGAAACTCAAAACCCAGAAGGTCAAAATCATATGTAATTTACAAAATTACACTCAAAGTTAAAAAATCTAAAATAAAAGGGAAAAAAAAAGAGTTAATATTGCAATGCTATATTTAGCAGCCTAAGTGAACAGCTCAAATAAATGAATATTTGGTATTACCACTGCAGGACAATTTCAATTTTTTTCTATATTTGTCTACACTTGCATTTCATGAGTCTTTTAGTTATTTTTTTTTCTTAATTTCAGAAGTGACATATAAAGTTTTAACCTTTTTGGATGTGAAAAAAACATTTAAATTAAATACTACTAAGGTAAAATAAACCTTTAAGATCAGCTAAACACATCTTCTCCAATACTACAGAGCACCTTTGGGTTGTCTGAAAACAAATTATTGAAAACTTTTTCAATTATGTATGCATGAATAGTTTCTTGAATACCTACATTTGGTGAAAATAAGCTTGGCATTTAAAACAAATGTTTTGCTTGCATATAAAGATATAAAGGGGATAAAATAACAGAGTTCTAATTTCCTCCACATAACACTTATTTAAAATTTCTAAAGGACATAAATCATTTAAACCAGGAGCTCCGCAGGTCGCAGATTTTTACGACCGCACAGGTCAAACATTGAACAGTTGGGGCAAGTATGGACACAACATTCAAGCTTGATACATCTCTGAATTTGGATTGTGATCAAATCTTTGACACAATATGAGTTTCTGACACAAAACAAATGTCAAGATCTTACAAATCTATTGCACAGTATTGTGCAATTAAAGATTTCTTCTTCAAAAATGTGGAATTTGAGAAATTTGGGGGAAAAAATGAAAACTACTACCATCCCCCTTTTTTTGCCAATTAGTCCAAAACCTGACATTACTTTATACATATTTTACAAGTAGTGTAAATGAGGTAAATGCCAAACATACCCAACATTGTATGTTAAATGTTTTTGCTCCTTACACTGCTTTTAAATTGTCATAATTGTCCATTGACCAGACAATCCTAGTTTCCCCCTTTTTTGCCCCTAATTCCAAAACATTTTGAGCCATAACACACCCCCCCCCCCCCCCCCCCCCCTGCCCAAGTCAATACTAACCATCCCTTCATGGTATGGAAGCTTATAGTATAATTTCAGAGGGATGCATACACTTAAACATTAAACACATGTTATTGTTTGAAAACTACAAAATGCTTATTTCGGCTTCTAATTCCTAAACTATTGAAACCATAACTCCCAAAATCAATCACAACCTTTCTTTAGTGGTATTGAACCTTCATGTAAAAATTTATAGATATTCATTCACTAAAACTAAAGTTATTGTCCGGAATCTAAATGTGTCATCTGACTCTACTGTGGTTTTGAAAATCATGAAAAAATACATATACCCAAATAATGATAGAGGTCAAATTTGGTTAAACACATAGATGAAAATAATACATATACCCAAATAATGATAGAGGTCAAATTTGGTTAAACACAGGACCAATATTTTAATAAAAACACCAGGATGCTATCTTGAACAGTTAATCCCAACAAAGTACAAACACTTCATCAGCCCCTCATAAGGAACATTTATGCAATGGTTAGTTTCATTCCATTCAGTGGTTCGAATCTCTAAAAGAAGACCTCTGTATGCAGATCATTCTAAATTTTTGAAACAATGATCAGTTTGGCATTACATGTAGCTCACAAATAATGAGTCTTAGGATAGCAGAAGGGCAAAAAGTAATTGCCTTGAAAATACATGGCAAAACATATTCCTTCTAAGTACTTACTTTTGAAGTACTTTGCCTCCATGGAAGGTCATTTACACCATAATCGTACAAAATTTCAGTTCCAGGGGAAATATCCTGTACAGCATATATAGCAACCCTTGGTATGGTGTCTACAATGATCCTTCTAACTCTGGCATTTTGGCAACTTTTTATGCCATCGTTTACGTACTTTCCGATTCTTTTAGAAAATGTTGCATCAACACTACAAAAAATAAGTGCATATAAAATCAAGCAAAACTGGTGAAATATCATAAAATAAACTAGAGGCTCTTAAGAGCCTGTGTCACTTACCTTGGTCTATATGCATTATTCAAACAAAGAAAACAGATCGTCATATGGATTCATGAAAAAAAATTGTGTTTAGGTGATGGTGATGTGTTTGGAGATCTTGCTTTACTGAACATTCTTGCTACTTACAATTTGTCCATCTATAATGAACTTGGCCCTTAATAGTTCCAGAGCAAAATATTTTGCAAAAACTAATGAAAATTGTTAATAATTGACTATAAAGGGCAATAACTCCTTAAGAGGTCAACTGACCATTTTAGTCATGTTGACTTATTTGTAGATCTTACTTTGCTGAACATTATTGCAGTTTACAGTTAATCACTATCTATAATAGTATTCAAGATAATAACCAAAAACGGCAAAATTTCTTAAAAATTACCAATTCAGAGGCAGCAACCAAACAACCAGCTGTTCAATTCATCTGAAATTTTCAGGGCAGATAGATCTTGACTTGATAAACAATTTTACTCCCATGTCAGATTTGCTCTAAATGCTTTGGTTTCAGAGTTATAACCCAATATCTACATTTTCTACTTTTAGCCATGGTGGCCATCTTGATCTGTTTGCCAGGTCACTGGACACATTTTTAAAACTAGATGCCCTTATGATGATTGTAGCCAAGTTTGGTTTAATTTGGCCCAGTAGTTTCAGAGAAGATTTTTGTAAAAGTTAACGATGACAGACGACGATGGAGACGACAATGACGCCAGACGCCAAGTGACAAGAAAAAGCTCACTTGGCCCTTTGGGCCTGGTGAGCTAAAAACTGCAAAAATTTTGTTAAAACTACCAATTCCGTGGGTTATTTTATTCGTCTGATAATTTCAGGGCTGATAGATCTTGACCAATTCAAAAATTTAACCCCATGTCAGATTTGCACTAAAAGCTTTATTTTTTTAAGATATAAGCCGAAAACTACATTTGACCCCTATATTCTATTTTTAGCCATGGTTGCAGTGTTTGTCAATGGATCAAAACTTCGTGTAAAATTGTCTTTAAGGGGCAATAACTCCTTAAGGGGTCAATTGACAACTATGGTCATTTTAACTTGTTTGTAGGTCTTACTTTGCTGAACATTATTGCTGTTTATAGTTTATATCTATCTATAATAATATTAAAGATAATAACAAAAAAACTGCAAAATTTCCTTATAACTACCAATTCAGTGGCAGCAACCCAATTACGGGTTGTTTGATTCTTCTGAAAATTTCAGGGCTGATAGATCTTGACCAATTGAACACTTTTAACCCTTGTCAGATTTGTTCTAAAAGCTTTAGTTTTTGAGATATAGGCCAAAAACTGCATTTGACCCCCTATGTTCTATTTTTAGCTATGGCGGCCATGTTTGTTGATGAATAAAAACTTCAGATACAATTTAAAAACTAGATACCTTAAGGAACATTACCTTAAAGCTTGAAGGAATTTGTCCCCGTAGTTTCAGATGAGAAACTTTTTTAATAGTTTACGACGACAGACGCCGACGGACGCCAAGTGATGGCATAACCTCACATGGGACACTTCCGAGCCCTGGTGAGCTATAAATCAGCCCAATATCTGAAGGCATATACGAAAAAAGTCTGTATAACAGTGTTTTTCAACAATTTATCAAAGTCCAAAGATGACCTTGCAAGGTACGCAAAAATCAAATATACCGGTAATTATTCTATTACTTATAATAGGTGGGAATTCAACATCACAAAACCTTTTTAATCAAGTAGTCACTGAACCATGAAACTGAGGTCAAGGATATTGGTCATGTAACTGATGGAAACTTTGTAACATGAGGCAGTCTTCGTCTCACAGTGTATAATACTTTAGCTATTTGACCAAAGATGTTTTAAAAAAAAAGACAAAAAGAATTTTATGTCATCTTTTCCTATTTTTGATTGCAATTATAAGTCTGTTTTAACTGTCAAGAATACCCCTTAAGCGGACAACTTGAGCAGTTTATTCTTTAAATTGCTGTCATTGAATATCAAGAAAGGAAATAAATCCCGAAATTGATATATTTCTGGTATGTTCCAATCTGTCTTTTACTACAGATATTGACAACGAGTATATATTACATTTTCCCAAATTTACCGTTGGAAAAAATATGTAAATAGATTTTTATTTCATCAAATCTTTTTTTTTTTTTTGGTATTATTTTTATTTTTTATAAATAATATTCTTTACATCCAAGATGTTATTTATAAACAAGTGTATGAGTTTAGTAATGACTATTAATTACCTCCACCAAAAACTTTAACCTTCAACATGACAGACAGGCAGACAAAATAAAAAACGGATGCAGACCAAACAACATAATGCCCCTAAATGGGGCAGAATAAATAGGGCATAAAAAGAAGCTGTTTGATGACTAATTTTAGGGTATTGTGGTAGAGGGTGTTTGCTTTTTTCCATCAATAAACAATAGCCATGTTTAAACAATTAAACACCCTTGGCTTGTAGGTTGAAGAGTTTATTGGGAAATCTGTGAAAGTTTTATCAATTAAACATGCCTTTAATTGCAAAAATTTGAATTGACTTAGAGTGCTATAAGTGACGAATACCAGCTATGTAATGGAATGTAGCAGTCTCTTGACAGATAGAACACTACTTATTGACAAGAAATACATAACGAACTGTAATCTTTTAAAATTTAATGCTATTATGAACCAAAAACAGAAATCTAAACTTCGAAAATTGTGCCAATTCATTTGAATTACAAGAATTAATTGTATCAGGATGCTGTTATGAAGTCTCCCAAACAAAGCTCCCATATTCATTTGATTTGTTTAATTGTCCCATACAAGAATATATATGGTTTACGGGTTGGGAAACTAGACCGTTTACAAGTTTTCAAACAAGAGAGGGTGTGGTGACCCCATATGGACTTCCCTTTAATTATTTCATTTGTTTTATTGTCCCCTACAAGAATATATATGATTTAGGGGTGGGGATCTGGACTGTTTACAAGATAATAGCACATTCTCAAATTGAATGGGGTGGGGGTGACCCCAAGGGACTTCCCTTCAATTTCATTTGATTTATTTCATTGTTCCCTACAAGAATATATATGGTTTAGGGATGGGGATCTGGATCGTTTACAAGATTATAAAACATTCTCATTTGAACGGGGTGGGGATAACCCCCATGGATTCTCTCTATATTTCATTTGATGTGTTTTATTGTTGCATACAAGGATATACATGGTTAAGGGGTGGGGATATGGACAATTTACAAGTTTTCAATAAGAGGGGGTGGGGTAACCCCCTATGGATTTCCCTTTTATTTCTTTTCATTTGTTTTATTGTCCCCTACAAGAATATATATGGTTTAGGGGTGGGGATCTGGACCATTTACAAGATAATAGCACATTCTCAAATTGAATGAGGGGGGGTGACCCCTAGGGACTTCCCTTAAATTTCATTTGATTTGTTTAATAGTCCCCTTCAAGAATTTATATGGTTTAGGGGTGGGTGATATGTACTGTTTACAAGATAATAGCACATTCTCAAATTGATCCCCCTTTATTTCATGTGATTTGTTTCATTGTCCTATGATCATTTCTGAAGACTGTGTGTGTTTATCACTTAAAGTTTTCAAGTTATATTCATTTGAAAATTTTCAAAAATAAAATATTATAGGGTTCTATAGTAAACCCCTTCCTACTTTCGGCCCCCCAAAATACCCCTTAATAGACCTCAATGCACAAACATACGATTGATGGCTCACCTAGACATATTAATCTAACATTTTATGAAACCCTAAGTAAATCTGACAAGTGGTTTTGGAGAAACGCTGCGGACAAGTTCATTTTTTTAAAGTGGTGGAAGAAAAAGAAAAAGAAAAAATTAAAGGAAAAAGAAAAAGAAAAAGAAAAAGAAGCAGAAGAAGAATAATAAAAATAATAAGAACTGAGCAAAAACAATAAGTCTCCAAACTTTGTTTGGGAGACTTAATAAATGACAAACTGGATTCTCTCTGATGTTAACCTGTCGGCTATACTGATCATACTGTTGTAAAAAAACTCATATTTAATGCTTCCTCAACAAACGTACATATATGCAATGTAATGTAAACTAATGTGTTTTTCTGTATACCTTTGTCCAACTTAGGTGATACCAGAATAAAATGATATACTTACCACATTTCTTTTTCTGCAAATCTGAAGAACATGATGTAACTTCCAACGGAATTTGGATATTGTGTGAGCCGTCTTTTACCATCATTGCCACTTATCAATTCCCCATGATATTCCATTAGAAAGTCACCTTTCTTGAAAAACTTTGAAGCAAACACTCCTTTACCTAAATCAGATAAGACAATGTTTTTTTTCTCTCTAAATTTAGTTTAAAAAAACACACAAAATCCTGGAATAAAAATATAACTGTTAATATCTGTGTCATTTAGTCTCTTGTGGAGTTGTCTCATTGGCAATCATACCACATGTTCATGTCATATTATCAGGTGAAAAAGAGAGTACACTTAAACCGCTAACTACTAAAGCAAGTTGAAAGTTGGAACTGCATGATCTGCCCCTTTTTTTTTTAGTGAATAAATGATTTATTGTTGAAGACTGCATGCTGACCAATAAGTGAGACATTTAAAATGTATTGTGTTTTAATGTTAATAGGCTGCTGTCTTGTTGATGTTTATAAAGAGGTTCAATGGGTAACCAGATGCTCCGCAGGGCGCAGCTTTATACGGCCGCAGAGGTTGAACCCTGAACAGTTGGGGCAAGTATGGACACAACTTTTAAGCTGGATTCAGCTCTAAATTTGGAGTGTGATTAAATAGTTGACACAGCATAGGTTTCTGACACAGAATGAATGTGGTCTAATGAACTTAAAATATTTTTTTTGCCTTTGAGCAATTCACTATGCTGTTGAATATTAATCCTCTCAAAAAAATGTTTGAAGAAATTTTCTTTTTATTTATGAAATCTGAAATGAGAAAATTTAACCCCCCTTTTTTTGTCACATCCACCTTTCCCTTTTTCCAAAACTGATCTCAATTCAAATTCCTAATGGAGTTTGCAACAATAACTACTCATTTAAATACATCATAAAATATTAAAATGTAAAATAAAGTGCTTGTTATCACTGAATGGTAAAGATTGTTTTAATTTATCAGTTGGTAGTAAAAGTGAATATACATTGTATATTGTATAAAACAATGATTTAAGTTGATTCAACTACTATTCTGGACAAAGAAAGATAACTACAATTGAAAATTTCTTGCTATTGCGCAATATTGTGCAATTAGATATTTCTTGCTACTGCGCAATACTGTGCAATTGAAAATTGCTTGCTATTGCACAATACTGTGCAATTGAAGATTTCTTGCTATTGCTGAATACTT